>NW_004949141.1:2445378-2458947 GCF_000317375.1 Microtus ochrogaster
GTGTCCCTTCCTCTCATCTCCTCCCCATGAGAAACTGTGTGTCCCTTCCTCTCATCTCCTCCCTCATGAGAAACTGTGTCCCTTCCTCTCATCTCCTTCCCGATGAGAAACTGTGTGTACCTTTCATCTCCTTCCTGATGCTGAATAGATTTCCATGTTGTAGAATTCTGTTTCCTTTTTATTTGAGGTAGTGATATGGATAGGCGATCCTGAGCCTGGTTTTTCTCGTCCTTTGTTCCTAGCCCAAGTGGTCTAGCCTCGGTCTTGTCAACATTGTCCCTGCCCTTCACACAGAGGTGTCTCTGCTGTTTGCTTAACTTGTGGTTTTCCTGGGGAAGTGAAGGATCAGAGACGGAGATAAAGCTCATCTGTACCTCCCTAGGAATGTTTAGGTGCCGGAAACGGGAGCAGGGTACATGGTCCTTTGACACTTTTCTTCCTCCATCGAGTCTTCCTGCTTAACCACCCACTGTCAGTGTTACTGCTCTCCGAAGCAGTTGCCCCACCATTGAACACAGGCCGTAGGCCAGAGAGCTGGGCTCGGATCCTCACTGGTATCTCCAGCGTGTTCTTCAGCAGGCAGCTTCACTTGGTCAGCTTCATTTGTTTTATACTTATTTATGTATTTATTTTAGTGGGGAGAACACGCTGCAGTGTGAGTGTGTAGGTGAGAGGAAAACTTACAGAATTATTTCTCTCCTTTGACCCCGTGGGGCCTGAGATCAGGTTGTCAGTCTTGGTGGCAAGCCCCCTTACTCACTGACTCATCTTGCTGGTTCTCTTTGTTTTGAGGCAGTTTTGTGTTTAGTCCAAGATGGCCTTGAACTGATAATCACCTGGCCTCAGCTCTCTGGGTGTTAGGATTACTGGAATGCATCACTGTGTTTGGCAACATTTTTTTTTCCTCTAAAAGAATTGTTGGGAAGGGTTGCTTTGTGCAGTATTGCAATGTAAAGTTCGATGCAAACATTGTTAATGTTTCTATTAAACTGATTAAATTGAAGTTTGGAAAAGATGTGACATACTTAGACTAAATTTAATAAATAAATTTGGAATAAATAGATGAAATAAAATTTGAAATGTTCCTAAAACTACTATTTTTCTCTTTCTGTTATAGGGATCTTTTATTTAGCCAAATGTACGACAAATTAAGTGAAAACTCAGTGGCAAAAGGAGTGTTTTTGGAGTGCCTTGAGCCGTATATTTTAAGTGATAAATTGGTGGGAATTACACCTCAGGTCATGAAAGACTTGATTGTTCATTTCCAAGACAAAAAACTAATGGATAGTGTGGAAGCCCTCATTGTACACATGGACATCACCAGCCTAGACATTCAGCAGGTGAGTTGACAGTCTGCCCACTTGAGTAAGCACTGTTCTTCATTGGTCATGTTTACCTGACCAGTAGGCCTCGATCTGCCTTCCACAGACCCTAGTTATGTGGGGTTCAGGCAGATGTGGCTGAGGGTATATGTGGGGTTCATGCAGCTGTGGCTGAGGATGTATGTGGAGTTCAGGCAGCTGTGGCTGAGGGTGTGTGGGGGGTTCAGGCAGCTGTGGCTGAGGGTGGGGGAGCGGTTCAGGCAGCTGTGGCTGAGGGTATATGTGGGGTTCAGGCAGCTGTGGCTGAGGGTGTGGGGGGGGTTCAGGCAGCTGTGGCTGAGGATGTATGTAGGGTTCAGGCAGCTGTGGCTGAGGGTGTTATCTAGAGTTCAGGCATCCTGGTTGTCAAATGTCTCTTCATAAAGCTTAAATTTAAGGAGAGAAGTTTGGCAGTGAGCAGAAAGATAAGTAAACAAACCAGAGATTATTTGAAAACAAATGCTACATTACAATCAAACAGGACAGTATAGTAGAGATAGGCTGCCTGAGGTTGGCTAACTATAGAAAATCTTTCTGACTGATGGAAAGTATCGGAAAACTGAGATATGGTGGTGCATATCTGTTATCCCAGGATTTGGGGTTGTGGAGGCAAAGCCAGGAGGATAGAGGTTCAAGTTATGGGCTACAGAGTAAGACCATAGCCAGTCTGGGATATGTAAGACTCTCTTTCAAAGAGAGAGAGAGAGAGAGAAAAGGCATTCAGACAGAGACAGAAGAAATCAATAACATGCATTTTGGACGAGAAGATCGTTTTAGGTAAAAACCACTGTAAAGGGAGAAGAGGTTCTGCCTTGAGTGTTAAAATGACAGGGGAAGAGGCAAGCAGGCCTGGAGCCTGGTGAAAAGAAGCAGAGCTTGCAGCACAAGGGAAAGTTGCCCATCATGTTCTGAATGCTGTACAGAAGTCACGAGGCTGTTTCAGCAGAACCACTGTGCTGCCAGGGATGGCAGTGTGCTGGAGGATGGCAGCTTGCTCTGATGTTTGTAAGACCATAAGTTGGCATGAGGATGTGTGACTGAGGGAATGAGAGTCTGTGAAGATGTTGTGTTATGGACAGGGTGATCAGTGGTCGCCTGGAGGTGGCTGGAGGACAAACGGTCCAAGTCTGAGAGGCAGGGTTAGGAGTCTTGTTTGCCGTTTGTCTTGCGATAGCTGCTAGACATCTTGTGAAGATACTAGGCAGCTGGGTGGGAGCAGAGGGGGCTAGGGTAGAAGACATGTCAGTTATGGCAAGGAGACCGTAACTCAGGAGACAGGGCGGAAATCCTAGCAATACCTCTTGTTTTTCTACTGCCTCTGCCAAGCTGTTCTCCTCCAGTCCTTTGGTCAGTGGTTACGACACAGCCCTCAAGCGAAGAGAAGACAAGGACCTCATCCTGTTCATTTTGTTTTATGGCTCACGTGCCAGGTGTCCTTGAGGTCCTAGCTTGTATGCTGTTCCAAATGACTTTGAATGCTGAAGACTGAGCCAAGTTCCTTTAGAATGTTTATTGTAATTGTAAACAATGGTGTGTGTGTGTGTCTTTAGCTGAATATCTTCCACAAGTCTTTTTATTATTTGTTTTATTTTTGAGATTATAATTATATCATTTTCCTCTTCCTTTTCCTCCCTCCAAACCCTCTTATATATCCCTCTTCATGAGTCTTACCCCACACTATTTCATTGTCCTCTTTGATGTGTGTCCAAGCTGAGTGTGTGCTCTAGGAAGGTAGAGCTCCCGGCTGGAATTGTCTGTCACTTTATTCTAGTGCTGAAGAGATGGTTTGTAAATTTTTGAAGATCTGTTTTAATTTTTAAAAGTAAATTGAATGTTGAAAAGGGAAGGCTACAAAGAAACAAAGTTAGTGGTGAGGGCTATTAAAGTAGCCGTTGTGTTGTTTGAACCAGTATTGAACCTGCAGTAACATCCTTCCATTGGGTTTGAGGGTTTAAATTCCAGTTTCCACCAGAGAAGAAGGAATAAGAAAGCTTAGGGAAGAGAAAGATCTTCATTCTCAGAGTCTGAAGGAAAATGGTTGGTGTGGTGGTGTCACATGGCTCAGGGGCCTCTTCTTTTACAGGTGGTTCTCATGTGTTGGGAAAATCGTCTGTATGACGCCATGATCTATGTCTACAACAGAGGCATGAACGAGTTCATTAGCCCAATGGAGGTAAGATGCTTTCTAACACAACGCATTTGACCTTGTCTTGTACCCCTCTGCTCTCCGTAAACTCGGAATAATTGTTTCATCTGATCATTTTACAATTTTATACTGAATTCATTACTTTAAAAAATTAATTTTTTTGTTTTGTTTTCCAAGACAAGGTTTCTCTGTATAATAGCCCTAGCTGTTCTGGAACTTGCTTTGTAGGTCAGGTTGATCTCAGCTCACTGAAATCTTCCTGCCTCTGCCTCCCAAGCGCCAGGATTAAAGGCATGTGCCTCCATGCCCTACTCTGAAGAATTAATTTTTTAAAATTACATTTATTTATTTTTTTGTGTGCATGCACGCCTGTGTGTTTATGTGTGGTGTGGTTAGGCATGCGTGTATGTCGGGGACGGTTGATTCTCGTTCTTCTGCCACATGGGTCCTAGGGATTAAACTCGGGTTGCCAGGGCTCCTTCTGCACTGAGCCATCTCACTCACTGGCCCTCAGCTTGGGACTTTTAGGTGGTATTTGCTTTTTTAATTTCTTGTTGCTGATGGTTGAACTCAGGACCTCTGTGTGCTGTGTATGCTCTACCACAGTTAACCTTTAGCCTCAGGAGTCTTTAGTTGCATATGTGAATATTTAAATATTAGGGAACAGTAAACAGAAACAGTGCCTACTGTTAACTTTTAAGTTCTGTTCTGTTTTATGTAACTCTCCCAAAAGGTCTAAGAAATTCATGTAATTGTAGTAAGGAATGAAGTGCTGGTGGGCACTGCTGTCTTGAGTGTGGTCTGTGAGGTCCTGAGAGTCGTCAAGAGTCTGTGAGCTGCTATCTGTGACTTTGTGATTACAGAATGCCGAGGCTTTCCTGGTGCTGCTGCTGTCTCCCAGGACACCTCCCTGGGAGAATCTAGGAGCACAGAGGCTTTTGTCTCTGGATGGTGTGACTGTAGATACATGTGGCTTTCTCAGTTCCTGCTCATTGCCGTAGTGGCAAAGGTACCCCAGGAGCCAGACGCTCACTTTAGCATTGTTTGGCCTGCAGTTGTTCAGTTACCATTTGTCTGAGCACACCACCTTCGATTTTGGTCACACCGTTTTCCCGTGGTCAGTTTCTAACCCCGACTGTCGGTGATATTGAGAGTCTGTCTGATATTTGCTTTAATCGTGTCAACTGTCCCCTCAGTAAGGCTCATCCTTCCACACATCAGAATGTTCTCGTGCCACCTCAGGACCACCATTAGGAAGAACTAATGTGGTGTCCAGTTTTTCTCAAAATAATTCCTTAAAGCAAGTTCTAATTTGAGGCATTCATTCCACTTTGATAAAAAGTGGTTGTTGAGGTAGGGTTGGTAAGATGGCTCAGTGGGTAAAGGCTCTTGATCCCTGGAACCTACGCGGCAGAGGAGAGATCCAGTTTTCCCAGGTTCTCTCTTGACCTGCACATACCTGCCGCCGTTCACCCCCACCCCGCCCCCCTACACACTTAGAAAATACGTTAATTAAAAAAATTGAACTGGTTGCTGGATTTTTTTTTTCTTTTTCAAGACAGGGTTTCTCCGTAGCTTTTGGTTCCTATCCTGGAACTAGCTCTTATAGACCAGGCTGGCCTCGAACTCACAGGGATCCACCTGCCTCTGCCTCCCAAGTGCTGGGATTAAAGGCGTGCGCCACCACCGCCCAGCTGGTTGCTGGATTTTTATGTTGCTTTTGACAGTTTCATTTTATCTGCTTTTGTTCATTTCCAGTCTGGTTTATGGTTCTAGCTTGCCGTGTCAGGTGGAACACGGCTTTGAGCTTGCCTCTCTTGTTCAGAGTAGTTTCTGCCTTGAATGGGTCTCGGCGGGGCAGCCTGGTATTTGCTATTGAGCGGTTTGGAGACGTGGGCAGTAGGCAGTGGGTTCATGGCGTGGTTCCTTTTTTCAGTGTGTAAGGCTTAGCTGTCTTAGTTCAGAAGAGGTCTACATTAAAAGACAGTTTGCATCTTTTGAAAATTGCTAGGTTTTCCAGGATGAAAAGACTGAAATCTCCCCAGTGCCTCGTGTCGGGAGGAAAGTCCTCTCCTCTACTAATTTAAGACCGAGTGTGGAGGGGAGTGAAGGGCAGTGGGGAAGGGACTGCAGTATGCAGAGCGGAGAAAGCATGACCATCCAGTGTGTGTCAGTATCAACTAGCAGTTCGTTCTTAGAGCTGACCACTCACTAATGGTTAGTTCTACAAGTAGGCAGAGGTATAAAGGCTGGCACATCCAAGGCCTTAACCGGAAGGGAAAGGGGCAGAGTTAGGGCTTCCAGAGGAGAGCTTTTTGCTTTGTTTCCCTTTAAACCATGTGAGTCTCTCTACATTGGCTAGCTTCTCATCCTGGGATTTTCCTGTCTCTACCACCTGAGTAGTGGAATTAGCTGGGACTGTAGGTGTCTGCTCCAGTTTTTTGTACTTCTTGATGCTAATGGACAGGTGAATGTGTACTTCTTGGTGCTAACAATCGGTACAGTGGAGTCTCACTGGGTACACAAACCCCATGCCCATCAGTGGATGGCCAACACTAAACAAACTCAGTGGCAGCTTTTGAGATTTACTGTTTCATATGGCTTTGTTTGGGCATTTCTCAACCTTACTGGTAATTTGCTTGTATATTATGGTTTCTCATTTGTGTTCTTATGGCTGTGTGTGTGTGAGTAGGGGGGATGCTTTTTCTTCTACTTTTTAAAAAATCTGATTTGTTTTTATTTTCCTTTTTGTTTTCGTTTTGTTTGTTTGTTTTGGAGACAGAGTTTCTATGTATCTTTGAAGCCTGTCTTGGAACTAGCTCTTGTAGACCAGGCTGACCTTGAACTCACAGAGATCTCCGTGCCCCTGCCTCCCCCAAGTGCTGGGATTAAAGGCATGTGCCACCATCGGGCCTTTTCTCTTTGTTTCTAAAGAGAGAGAAAGAAGGTATGGAGTGGGAAGGCTCTCAGAGGAGTTTGGGTAAGGGAAATTGTGATCAGAATATATTGTATTAAAAGTTTTTATTTTCACCAGCCTGGTCTACAGAGCTAGTTCCAGGAAAGGCTCCAAAGCCACAGAGAAACCCTGTCTCGAAAAACCAAAAAAAAAAAAAAGTTTTTATTTTCAATTAAAAAACAAAGTAAGGTGGATGAAAATAAGTTGTGTATAAAACTTGTGAGCCTGCCTTAATCATGATAAGCAGTTCTTGTGTTTGGTTACAATGACAAGTGCAGCAAGGGGCTTGAAGCAGTTGAATGTCCAGAGCCACCAGGGTGTTTCTGTAAGGGTCCTTAGTCGTTACCCTAGTGTGACGAAGGGAGCAAGATAAACCACTTCGAGGGGCTGACTCTGTGTATCTCAGATAATAAATATTCATAAATGTCGTTGTTAAGAAGGCAGTTTCTCTCTAGTCAGGAATGTTGGGCATGGTGACTTATGCCTAGAATCCCTGTACTTAAAGCTGAGGCAGGAGGATTGCTATGAATTATAGGCCATCCTGAGCTGCAGAGTAAGACCTTATCTCCAAAACCAGACAAGAATTCCTCTGGAAGACCCTGGCTATGATCTCTTTGGGTCTGTGGGTTGAGGTTGCGTAGGTAATGTTGGGCTACAGCTGTTGAGATGTCCCCTGTGGGCAGTGTCTTTACCACTCACTGGGATGGTGTCCTTCATCTGATTATTATTCTTTTGAACACTAAAGCTCTTTCTGAACCTGGGATGCTTTTTATATGAAAAACCACAATCTCCACAAAGACCTTCATGTAGCTGGGGTTTATTAAATTAGGGCGTGGCTTTAGCATTTCCCTGGTGATTCTTCTGAATAGCTCTATTCATAGCAAGTTTTGTATTAAGCACAACAGCAAATAACTCCATCAAAGAAAGGATTGATAACTTTAATGTTATTGATTATTTTTTAAAATATTGTGCTTTAAAATGATGATGATTTTTCTGTTTGAATTTAGAAACTGTTCAAAGTCATTGCCCCTCCTCTGAATGCAGGAAAAACTCTTACAGGTATGACTTTCTTTGTTACGTTGTGACTGACATATTTGATGGGGGCACACATGCTCCGCAGTGCACATGTGGAGGTCAGTGGGCAGCACTGCAGAGTCCTCTGCTTCTCCCCTTCCACGTTCACTTGGGTTTCAGGTCAGACTCAGGCACAAAAAGCCCCATTCTCCACAGTTTTTAAACTGTGGTCTTTGTGCAATCAGAGAGAAGTATCAGTACATCTCCCGCTAGGGCTTCTTTGCTGCTCTGTGGGTCTTTTCTGTCTCTCGTCAGTAACTGCACAGATACTAATCTTTCCCTTTCACTCCTACCCACCCTTCCAGCCCTCTGGCGGCTGCTCTCATTAAGTCTGTGCAAGATCTACACTCTAGCCAGTGGTACAGTTCCAGGGATTGACAGTGTCAGTGTGGTGATTTGAAAGAGTATGGCCCCCAAAGGGAGTGGCACTTTTAGGAGGTGCGGCTTTGGCAGAGTAGGTGTGACCTTGTTGGAGGAAGTGTGTCACTGTGGAGGTGGGCTTTGTGGTCTCATGCTCAAGCCATGCCCTGTGGCTTAGACCACTTCCCGTTGCCTACACAAGATGTAGAGCTCTCAGCTTCCTCTCCAGCACCATGTCTGCCTGCACACCACCATGTCCCACCATGTTAATAAGGGACTAAACCTCTGAACTGTAAGCTGCCACCTCATTGAAATGTTTTCCTTTCTAAGAGTTGCTGTGGTCATGGTGTCTCCTCACAGCAATAGAAACCCTAAGACCATCAGAACCTGTTGATCTTTATCTGGATCCTTGTCCCCTAAGTCTTTGACCAGGAATCTCACATGACATTTGTTTGTCTGTTGTTTTTTTCTAGTTAACAAGCTGGTAGATCATGGGTGACAAGCTCAGGATTTTACACCTCTGATAAAGTGATCATTGTAGCCTAGGCATTGACACGGTCCTGTGGTGCATGGCCCTCTTCTGAGTTCATCTGAGGCAGTCCCAGACTAGGATGATGGTGTCTGATGGTCTCTTTTCTCAGCCACCGTCAGCTCCTCACCATATTGTCTCCATCACCTTTCCTTCTGAAAATGCCACCTACAATCCGCTTGCCACTTTCTCATAAGGGACACAGAGTCCAGACCCAGTCATGGCAGACAGTACATTTTAAGGTGATTGTTTTCTGCCTTCCTGCATTGGTTCAGTAGTTGTCTTGGTTCTTCCTGAGTCTTCAGGTCTGGACATCCAGTAGTGTGGTGCTGACTCTGCCGGGACTTGTGAGGACCTCACTTCACGGGAACTGTCTACAATGGCAGAAGGTCATGGCCCTGAGACTGACTGCACCCAAGAATATCAGACCACGTCCTCCCCTAATAGCAGTCAGGGAGACCTGCTTGATTCTTTTGTTTAGGGGTTTTCAGTTCCCTGACAGGTTAGAGTTTCCCTTTGGCCTTCATGGGCAGAGCTTCAGCGTCGGCCTCTGGTCTTCCCTGGGTGTGTGCAGCTCTCAAGTGTGCTGTGCGACTGGGATCCCAGGAGTACGCTGGGTTTTGAAACCCTTGGCAGATTCATCCTTAGTCCTCAGTGACAGCAGCTGCAGTGGTTGTCCTCACAGTGCCCTGAGAGCAGTGCTCTCCTCTCGAGGGTGCTGGGTCAGGGTGAAAACGGTCGTGTGGAGACTCTGGATCCTGCTGTTTCCCCACTGAGGAGTTCCTAGTTCATTTTTTCAGGCAGCTGTAGTAGGAATGGCTCTTAAGGGAGTTGCCAGGTTGGTGGTGTGCTTGACCCTAGGGCCTCATGCAGACTAGGCCCACATTCTTGGGATTTCTGTCTGTCACTTAAGCTAGAGAAACTAGAAGTCTTCCTGAGTGTTGTCTCAGGTGTCACAGTGTACTTAATCCTAAGGGAAAGGCCTCAAGAGAAGAGAACTCTGGGTGTCCTCAGGTTGCTAGCATCTTCTTGTTCTTCTGTAAATCCACATAGTTACTTTGTGTATTAAGTGCCACTTTGCAGGAATTTTTGTTTGTTTACAATGATGGGGGCAGGAGTCATTTCATTCAGTCTTAATCTGTTACATTTAATTATAGCCCAAACTTTGTATTACTGAAACAGGCTTGAAAGTTGGCTTTTACACATAAATCTACCATAAATGGATGTGGAATATTGCACTGAAGAATCTAGATGGAGTTATTGAGTTTTTATGACAAAACTCTAGAACACACTGGGAAGCCTTGAGCAGTGGAGAGCGAATTAGATTTTGTTTACTGTCTCTGCACATCCACTGACCACCTGCTTGCGTGTCAGACACTATGCTGGCTGCTTAGAGGCCAGATCACAGACTTCCCTCTCCAGAGGAGCTCCTGGGAAGGGGATGGCAGAGAGGGGCATGCTAATTCATAGATTCAACTCCCTAGGAATATACTACAAGCTAGATATACTCTTCCTGAGATTTCTAACAACTAAACAACTAAAGTATTTACAAAGTCTTGTGCCAGCAAGATGACTCAGTGCGTAAAGGCTCTTGCTGCCAAGGCTGAATTCAAACCCTAGACACACACAGTGGAAGGAGAACACTGACTCCAGCTCCCAGAGTTCTCTTCAAACCTACTGGCATGCACTTACGCATGCACACATGCGCTGAATCAGTCAATGAAGCTGAACTTGGTGCATCATGAGGTGATTGCTGTCTTGTGTCATATGAGTTGAGGTGGATCAAATAACACCTTTAATTAAAGCAAAACATAACGATTCATCTGGTTTTGAGAAGTTCAATTTTATTTGTAGGAACATCACAGAGTTTTCGTATTTTTGAAGATACTGATGAAGAGATTTTCTTCCTTGAATTATATCTAGGATTCGTGTTACAGAACCAGAAGTTCCAGCTCTTCATTACCAATAACAGCTGCCTACACCCTTCCCTCCATAGTGTCCCAGGCACCTCACCTTATTGATGGTGGTCCATCGCGTGCATCCTTTACTCCTTAGGCTAGAAACTCATCGAATTATTTTTTGTGTTCTAAAAGTCTCACCAAATCACAGAATCTCTTAAACATAATTTAGAATAGGCTTTTTAGTCAAGGCTTATTCTCTAAGCATTTGGAAACATGGCCTCCTGCGCCCTGTGCACTGTGGGTGGTAGGTGTTCGTGTGACCAATGAGAACACACCATAACTGCATCTCAGTGGTAACTGGCCATGGTCTACATGTCGCCAGCTTTTCTCCCCTTCCCTGTCCCCAGGCTGTCGACAGCAATACATAAGCGTCTACTTTACTCTGCCCATGTCTGCAGATACAGTCTAATGGAATATTTAATGCATGGCAGTAATCGTCATCTCACGTTTATGTTATTTGGAAACATATTTACTTCCTGCTAAGGCCAACTTTGAGAGTTTTCCCCCACATAGACGTCACAGCTCTGAAAAGGTCAAAGAGAGACGTGCTCAGTGCTTTTCTTTCTGTTTCAGATGAGCAAGTTGTTATGGGCAACAAGCTCCTGGTGTACATCAGGTGAGAGTTCTGATGTGTCCGACTGTCCCCCGACTCCCCGTGTCTGAGGTGGTATGACAATATCCTGTCTGTGTAGTGTTTTCCAATCTTTCAAAGCTGTTTTACGTAGAGCAGGTTCCATGTCTGGCAGTATCTGAAGCTTTTTGTGTTATTCCTGATAGACACTAACTCCCGACAGTGCCCGCTAGTCCCCAGGAAGAATTCTCTGTTGGTGGCGAGAGACCTGCCGCTTACTGTATTCTCCTTTTTCCTCCAGAAGGTCTGGGTGATGTTACCCCGTTTTACAAATAAGGACAAGAGGTTTGCTTAAGTCACAGAGACATTAGTAACAGAGGTGAAACTGTACTGTTTATGTCCCTACCTGTAGAAGAGGGTTCATTCCAGTAGAGTATAAAGGCTCGGTCCTGGTGGAACTGGCCATGTGGCTGCTTGGCAGGAAGGCGGGGAGGCGGCTGACCCTCTCAGCATCATTTTAGTTCCTGTGGCATTGGAGTAGACGTTGGCCAGTTTCACACCTCTTAGATTGGTTCACTAGTAAGGACACAGCAACATTTATCTGGCACTTTATTATCATATTCTAAACTCTAGAATATATGGTACCAAGTTGTTTCTGTTATTAAAAATGATGACGGAATCTTAGAGGTGTAAAGTTTGTCCCTACCCCCCCCCAAATAGTTAATTAAGAGACATATGCAGATCTCCATAAATAATTAAGATCATTAATTTTTTTTAAAGAATTCTGATTCAGAGGTGAAGCTCCAGGGCAAGTTCTTTCTCAGATGCAAACGCCCCTGAAAATGCAGTGGTTACCCCAGCTCATCCCCACAGCTCATTCTGCATTTTACCCACCACCATGAAACCTCTAGTTTCTCATCGAATTATTTTTTGTGTTCTAAAAGTCTCACCAAATCACAGAATCTCTTAAACATAATTTAGAATAGGCTTTTTAGTCAAGGCTTATTCTCTAAGCATTCTAAAGACAGCCAGAGATGAAGCTGGCTGGCTGTAGCGGTTCCTCTGGCCTCCCCTCCTCATCCTGCTCATGGCAGCTCTTTCATTTTTATTCTTTCTCTCCCCTGTCCCCTACCCCCTCTCCCTCCTCTTCCCCCTCTCCCTCCTCTTCCCCCTCTCCCCTCCTCTTCCCCCTCTGCCCCATCTCTCATTCTCATAATGCAAGGCATCTCCAGAATTTAAAGGGAAGTCTCTTCTTCCCTTTAAGGCCCCATCATGTTCAGATTTCCATATTTTATTGTTTCTGTCTAATGTTTTCTTCCCACCTTGAGGCCCCATCATGGCCTTGAGGAACTTTAATTACAATAAACCTGACTTGTGAGGGCAGTTTATATGTCAGCTTCCTTTCTGGACCAATCACTGCAGCCTTCTTCTCTTTTGACCCTTTCTTCTGGCCTCTGGAAGTACAAGTTGCCCTTATCTGGTCTTAGCTCTGCAGAGCAGCAGGGACCTGGCTGTGACCCTGACCTGACCTGAGTCTGCATCACTACGGAAGCAGCGTCTCAGGGTTGAAGCTGTTACTCACGTGACATTATCCCCTCGTGGGCCATCAGACCTCTTCTTGTTTTCCAGCTGTTGCCTGGCAGGTCGTGCCTACCCCCTAGGTGACATCCCTGAAGATCTTGTTCCTTTGGTTAAAAACCAGGTGAGTATTGTTATACAGTGTTTTTACTGTCTGAGCCTCGTAAGATTACTGTCTCAGTTAGGGCTTTTCTTGTGTTAAACACCATCAATAAAACCAATCTGGAGAGGAAAAGGGTTTGTTTCAACTTACATAACACACTCCCTCTCTGAGGGAAGTCGAGACAGGAACTCAAACAGGACAGGGACCTGGAGGCAGAAGCTGAAGCAGAGGCCATGGAGGGGAGCTGCTTACTGGCTTGCTCAGCCTGCTTTCTCTTAGAACCCAGAACTACCAGCCCAACCAGACTACAATGAACTGAACCTGCTATTTCAATCAGTAATTAAGAAAACGTCCTGTAGGCTTACCGACAGCCTGATCTTACAGAGGCATTTTTCTCAATTGGCTCTAGCTTGTGTCAAGTTGACATAAAGCTAGCCAGTGTAATGGCTGAAGACACACTACAGTTAGACATTAAACATAACTCAGGAATTCCATTCTAAGGACAAGAATCTGCAGTGGTTAAGAGAGGATTTAAAAGAAACACCGTGGGACGCGGTGGCAGTTTCAAGTGATGCTCAGTCCGCCTGCGTTCCCTTCACATGGACCCTTGCTCCGGTGAGCTGGCAGCTGCCAGGAGATAATCGACAGTTGCTTCTGACCCGCAGGTGTTTGAGTTTCTGATTCGGCTGCACTCCGTAGAAGCGTCCTCTGAGGAAGAAGTCTATCCATATGTTCGGACTTTGCTACACTTCGACACAAGAGAGTTTCTGAACGTGTTGGCACTGGTAAGGGACACTGTGATTCTTAAAGTATTTCCAGAGGATCCAAAGATGCGTGTGTGTGTGAATGCATGTGTGAATTAGGAGAAGACCTATCTAGTAGTGTGTATGTGAATGATGTGTGGATTAGGAGACCCATCTAGTAGTGTGT
>NW_004949141.1:2460011-2461306 GCF_000317375.1 Microtus ochrogaster
GTGTGTGCGTGCGTGTGTGCGCGCGCGCTTCATGTTCTAATGTCAGAAGATGGAACTGAGATATTTTCTTACCCATTCTCTTGTCCTCAGACAGGGTCATATTTATAATATACTTCACATATTTACGTAAAGAAATATCTCTGGTTGAACTTTCCAGATTAATAAATGTTCCTGTGACCTCATATTTTATTTTTCTGTGTTAATAATTAACTTGATACTTCAATAGCTGTCCTTCCTTCCCTCCTTCCCTCCTTCCCTCCTTCCTTCCTTTCTCCCTCCCTCCCTCCCTCCCTCCCTTTTTTTTTGGTAGTGGAGAAAATTTATTATTGATGAGAGGGAGACGTAGTCAGAGGCAGGGCCATCTGAGAGAGGCCAGAGTGGACTCTCCCCTGAGGGGAGGGGGAAGGGGACCAGGTGCAGCAGCCAGGAGGCCCAAAGGAGAGTAGATGAAAAGCTGTTTTGTTCTCAGTAGTTGTTTTTAAAGCCTGCCATGTGCCAGGCAGAAATAGAAAGGGAAGGCATGCCAATCCGAGGAAAGAGAAGTTAGAGAGAATCCGTGGTCCATTTAAAGGCTAGCAGGTTCTTGAATAAAACTGATAGAGTCTTGAAAGCCCATGGCTGTGCAGATCCTTTTAAACCATCCACGAGGACAACATGCAGTCTGTTTCCTTTGTCAGGAACATAGCAACCATCGTTTCTATGTTATTTAGCATTCCTCAGAACCAGGCCTGCTAAGTGAAAACCAGCAGAAGATGCTCTGGGGTCTTTTCTCCTCCTGCTCAGTGTGCCCCATGTAACTGTAGTCCTGTATGGACTTAGTGCTTTTGTAACATACTGCTTTCTTGTTGCCACCCAGAATCCAGTGTTTTTAAGTGCTGTGCTTGGCACTGTTTGGAAGATATGGCAACTCATTCTGGTAATTAGGCTTAAAAATGTTGGCCTTTCAGAAGCCGTGCCATAATTATTTTTCTTTATTTTTTACATTTCTTATTATTAAAATACATTAAAAAATTTTTAGGTTATCATATTAAGTCCTTGGTTTCCTCATGGCATCTTCATACATGCATTCATCATACTTTGTTTTCGTCTGCTCCTCTCCCCGTGGTCCTCCTCCCAGCCAGTTCTTTTCCCTTCTCCAGTAAATCCCCTCACATGTGTCTTGTCACCTTCCTTGGTGGTCTCTTCTCGCCTCTTCTACCTCCCGTCCCACAACATGGATTTGTAAATTCACACACACACACACACACACACACACACACACACACACACACACACACACACAGACCCACAGACAC
>NW_004949141.1:2461406-2468159 GCF_000317375.1 Microtus ochrogaster
CACACACACACACACACACACACACACACACACACACACGCAGACCCACAGACACTGTAAACTAGGTTCTGCATGTGAAGAAAGCATGTAATGTTTATCTTTGTGAGTCTGGCTTATTTCCTTCACATAATGATTTTCAATTACACTCATTTTCCTGCAGATTTCCTAATTTCATTTTTCTTTATGGCTGTATAAAATTGTGTTGTGTGTATGGTCCACATTTTCTCTATCTATTCATCTCTTGATGGACACCAAAGCTGGCTCCATTTCCTGGCTATTGTGAATTGCACAGCTGTAAACCATGATTATTTTAAAGTGCCTATCCCTGAAAACCCTTTTTCTTAATTGTAGAAATCATGAAAATAATTTTTCATGGCAGTAAATGGCATTTCAGTTATTTCCAAGTACTAATCTGAGTAGTGACTAAGCCTGCGGCTTTGCACCCTTCTGTCCTAAGGACTTGGTTCCAGGGTGCCCAGTTCTGCAGGCGTTTCTGTGACCTCCACAGGCCTGCAGAGTGATGGTCAAAGGAAGGCAAGAAGGTTCAGTTCTACACAACTCAGTAGCTGGTGTTGGTTCAGACTTTAAAAATCTGACCCCAAGTGGTTTATTATAGGCATATTTAAGTGCAGAACAACTCGGTGAAAATTTTCCTCGTGATAATTAATTCAGTCTCATGTATACAACAAATCAGACGTAAATCTCCTTGAGGAACAAAGTAAGTTAAATAAAGATCGGACATGACTGCATTGAGATTCCATGGTCGCCTTCTATAAAGAAAGGTTCTGTACATAGAGTACAGAGATGAGGGAGAATTTAGTAATTTGTTTCCTTCTGAAAGAAGCAAATAACAATTACTTAACATTTTTCCATAAAGACATGTTCTATAGATTGAGAAAAACAAGTCTGTGATAATGGTCTGGGGAAGGATCTGGTGTGGTCACCAGGCTAGAAAGCATGTCTGCCCCCAGCCTTTTGGTCAGATAACATTGCATTCTTCTCGTAACAGACAACCCTGCGTGTTTAGCATCCCAGGTTCCCCTGGTGTTTATCTGTGACTGCTCTTTTGTAGCACTGCCTTGCTTTCTTCCTCAATCACTTCGGTTGTATAACAACACTATATATATCATATTCATTTTAAGACCTTAGAATGTCATGACATATTAATAAATGCTGTAGTTTTCTGCTTAATTTAATAGAAATACATTATCATAAATATAAGACATAACTGGGACTGGAGTGGGCTCAGTGGTTAAGAGCACTTGCTGCTTTTGCGGAGGACTTGGGTTTGATTCCTAGCCCCTATGTGGCACCTCACAGCCATCTGTAACTCCAGTTACAGGAGATCTGATGTCCTTTTCTGACCTAGGAAGGCAAGTAGTAGATGCACATACATGTAGGCAAAGCACTCATACACATGAAATAAAAATGAATCTTAAAGAGTGGCTGGAGAGAGCTCAGTGGTTAAGAGCATGTATTGCTGTTCTAGAGGACCTGAGTTCAATTCCCAGCACCGTTGTCAGTGGCTCACAGCCACCTGTAGCTCCAGGGGCATCTAGCACCTCTGGCCTCTGCAGGCACCTGTACTCTTGTAGAGAACTTCCACTATCTCCCCCGTGTATGTACTTATATATACACGTGTATATATAATTGCATGTAATGTAATTAATTATTCAAGTTATATAATCATGTAATTAAAAATAGTAAAAGCAAATATTTAAAAATAAATCTTTTTTTTTTCAAGACAATGTTTCTCTGTGTAGCCCTGGCTATCCTGGACCAGGCTGGCCTTGAACTCAGAGACTCACCTGTCTTTGCCTCATCAATGCTGGGATTAAAGACATGTGCCACTACCACTTAGCAAAAACAAACCATATTTGTGAATTTGTGTGGGCTTTACACTATGTCATTTCTGTGGAAGGACAGCTGCTCTGTCCATGTTCCTAGCTTGGCTGCTGTAATATAAGAAGCATCACCTATGAGTGGCCATTCTTTGTATTTGAAATATTTGGACTCGCCATACGAGACTCCAGTTACTTTTGACCATGCTGGGGTGGATAACATTCTGAATGCATATTTTCTCCACAAAATGTATCTGAATTAAAGAAATTACTGGATATTATTGGATAATATTCCTTAAAATTAGAATACAAAGATTACCCTCATTTTATTTCTCAAATGCTCTAATAATCATCGAGGCATTATATAAAAGAAAATAAATTCTATTGTTTCTTAATAAAGGGGGGATTTAACAATTTGTTTCCTCCCAAAATTAGCAAAAAGCACTTATTTTCAATTTTGTCTTTCTCTCTTTTAGACCTTTGAAGATTTCAAAAATGACAAACAAGCCGTGGAATACCAGCAACGCATTGTGGATATTTTACTGAAAGCAAGTATTCAAAGATTGCATGTCTTTCTATTGATTGATACTGTATTAAGCGAATTGAACTTTTTATAGCAAGATTTGAAACAGTTTGTTCAGTGGAGCCATTTGTTGCAGTGCTAGTATTAGATTATGGTGTTTAGTCTTCAAGATGTGAATGAAATATTAGTGATTAATTGAAAAAGCTTACTGTGTCACACTGTTAGACTGGATGCTGGGGTACAGTGTATGAGCCTCTAGAAATGCTTATTGTGGTAATCACTTTATTAGTATGATTCTATGTAATAATAGAGACAGCTTTAAGAAATAATTAATGCCAAGAATCTCTTTCCAGCCTGCGTTGGTTACTATGGTATTACCATGTTCTGCTGTGGCATTAAGATGATGGGTGACACTTAAAAATGATTTGAGGATTATCTCAATCCAGCTTCAGCGTCGGCAAAGATCTATTTTAGGCTCCGTGCTGTTGCTATGCGTGCGTGCAGAGACAGACGGGTTCTTGTCCTGTGTTGGCTCAGCTCTTCAGAAAGTTTCCATTAAAAGCTTAGCGTTAACACTCTTCATCTGCCCATAAAATAGAGGTTTATTCCTTTTAAATTACTTTGGTCAAGAGGCCATAATTAAAATGTCCTCTAGTTATATGTAGCATAAACACGCTGCAGCTGTCGTATTCTTGGTGATATACAGAGCATACACACAGTGTACACATCAGCTCAGCTCTCAGCTATCTATTAGCCTTGTAAGTCAGGCAATGGTGACTATGAGAACAGAATTTACAGTGAAATCCAGGTGGTTAATATAAAGACTTTTGTCTACATTCCCAGATAGTCTGCCTATTTGTAGACCTGCCTTTTGTCTATCTGGTATTTTTCTGTGGCTCTGTTAGATCATTTGCAGTTAAATTGTACCTGAGAGATAACTCAAAGTGACAGTAGTCTATTACGGAGATGTATTCTTTTTAAGCTGGAGATAGGCAATCTGATCCAATAGAGTGGCTTCAGAACCCCCAGGGATTGAGTTCACTCTGTTTCTATTACTCTTAGCACATGGGTTCTGTCTGGTTCAGTGTAGCTGTTCCCTGCAGCTAACAAGTTCATGTCATCAAGACCCAGAAGGAACTGTGTCCTTAAGGAAACGCCTTTGAAGTTGCGTACTATAAATCTGCTTATAGCACGTTATCCAGATCTTTGAGAGCTACTAAGAGAGACCAAAGCATTCTGGGTTACCATATGCTCAGCTAAAGATGAGAACTTGTGTTTATCGGTTAGGAGGGAAGAACAGATACTAGAGAATATGTTAGTGCACTTTTACCATCAGACAGACCCGAGATTTTATTGAGAAAAGGGTTTATTTAGCTCACAGTGTTGGAAGCTGAAAGCATAAAATTGGGTAGCCTTGCCTGTCCGGCTTCTAGTAAAGGTTCTCCTCGACTTTGTTACAACATGGTGAATGGCATCAAGTACCAGGGAATGTGAGAGGAAGTCAAGCAGTCAGAGAGAGATTGTAGGGATCAGGTGAACTCCTTTTGTGACAGCTCAGCATTAATCTTGTCCCAGAGCTATGTCTGCCATACCTAGGTTCTGCCTACGAGGCCCTGCCTATCAAAGATTTCACGTTTTTACAAAGTGAGACCAAGCTTCAAGCTCGTATACCTTGGGGAACAAACTCTATCTAAACTATTGCCTAGTATATAGCAATTTTTGCTATATCCATCCAGGTGGTTTACTATGACACCCAAGATCCTCTATATTTTATAGTCCCTGACTACTCTCTAGCTGGTTCCTTTCCTTCTCTGTCCCCCACCTCCACACACACGCTCTTCACCCATGCTTCCCAGTCAGCATCACGGCTTATGTCCTTTCAGCTACTCAAGGCCGCTTTCAGCCGCCCTTTCTCTGTTAGATTCCGGACTGCCTTCTGCGTCTTCTCACACCCTTCTCTGCGGGTTAGGGCCCTCAATGTTCTCAGGAGATCTTGTGCTGCACTTGCACACTGCATTGGAATTGTTTACAGATTTTCCTGTCTCGACTTGAGCTTCCTGAAGATAGGCACTGAGGATTATTAGTAGTGGTACTTGTTATATTAATTGTATTATTATGTTGTGCTGTTTTTACCATATTCACCGAAGCCCATTGTAGAATGCCCAGAGCATGTGCTCTCCAGTGCCTGAAATCTGGTACCTGTCTAGGAAACATTTATATCGGTCAAGTTGGAATTTGAATTTGAAGTTACAGTAGTCTGGAAGGATGTTCCTGATGCAGAGACTGGGGCTCCGAAACTCCCTGTGACGGCCAGCAGGCGGCTGTGCTTCCATGCTGTCCTCATACAATTCACCTCGAATCAATAAGGCATGAACATAGAGGCCGCTGGTTTCTGGTGACAGTGTTGTACCTGTGCTGAAGTGTGCTTTGAGGGAGGTTTTGAGAGGACACGGACAAATGAATGGCAGTGTTCAGGTAGCCGAGGTTTGGGCTGTGTGGTTGCAGAGAGGGAAAGAACTCAAGAGACCAAGGGATGCCTAGGAAGGTTTTTAAGGCCTTTGAAGTATTTTGGAGGAAAAATGAAATTATAAGATAGAATCAGTTAGACACTTACTAAGTTGGCAAAGGAATCTGTTATGAGTTTGAACTGCTTTCTTAAAATGTTTGTGTAAAGTCAGGCAGTTTGGGGCCTTACAGAGCAGAAGAAGGGCTAACGGCAGAGAGAAGCACCAGTTGAGTCCTGAGATTGGAGTCCTAGATAAGGGCCTTGGACACCAAGCAGGGTGATGACTGAGCCTGGGAAAGCTCTCTAAAGATTGCGGCCTGGAACATGTGTTATGTGGTGACGTAGCTGACTGGCACCATAGATGTACTGGGAGTGTATAACTGGAGGTGTAGCTCAGGGCTGCGTGTCTTGGTACTGTTACTTGGCGATGATAGTATACTTGAACAAGGCCGACTGCCACCTTATAGCAGGAGGGCAAAGGAAGGGGCGTGTTGTCCCCCAAGTAAGAAGGTAAGTCAGACCTAGGCCCTGGGGCAGCATTTCATAGCAGCAAGATCTCACGCCTCTTTGTCTGAGTGGAGGGTAGCAGAAGGAACTTGGAAGTCTTACAGTGGATATACTGGGTTCTACACCTTTACTTGTGGTAAATTTACCCCAGTTAATCCAACTTGACAGCCCTCAACATCCAGGATCTTCAGTGACAAAGGTCTGCATTCTTTCTTTGCTAATGGCAGGATCATCCGCCCACTGATCATGCTCAAAGTGTGTCGCGCTTATGTTTTCCATATGCAGGAACACTTGTCCTGGCTGCTCTCTGCACTGAGCATCTGTTCCATCACTGCTGCTGCAGTGTGGGACCTTCCTCCCGTGGGCCCGTGCAGCCCTCACACACTGGCCTCCTGACACTGTGTCCCTCTGTACACAGGACAGTTCCCAGCACAGTCCTGATTGTAGCCCACCCCTTCCTCCCATGGTTTGTGTCATGTCTTCCAGATTAGCGAGGCTGTCATCTGATTTCTCCTCTCTCTCTGCTTCTGCGTCCCAGAAGAACGTGGGGTTTCCCTGGCAGACAGCTGCCCCCAGTACCCACACCATTGTTCTCGCCTCTCTCCGTTGTTATTTCCAAAGGTTCTACTTAAAATTTCAGAGCTTTGCTTAGGAGCTGTTTCTGTCTCATTTTCTCAGAGATTCCTTCTGTAAGCCGTGAATCCAATGTACTGTTGTGTTGTGGGTTTTTTTTTTTAAACATTAGGCTTCCACATTTTTTTGCATTTACAATGATGTAATCTGACTATACGTTTATAATGATGTAATCAATGATGTAATCTGACTATACGTTTATAATGATGTAATCTGACTGTACGTTTATAATGATGTAATCTGACTATACTGTTGTAATATGAGTGGCGGGGCTGCGTCCTCAGCACCCTGGCTGCCTGGCTAGCTTATGCTCTGAAATAACAACACACAAACTGTATTCTTTTAAACAGTGCTTGGCCCATTTCTATCTAGCCTCTTCTAGGCTAATTCTCACATGTTTATTTAGCCCATTTCTAATCATCTGTGTAGCACAGCTAGGTGCGCTTACCAGGAAGATTCTAGCCTAAGTCCATCCTGGGTCGGAGCTTCATCGCGTGTGTCTCAGAGAGCAGAGCTATTGCATCTGGAGAGGGGAGCATGGCGTCTCTGAGCTCACTTCCTCTTCCTCCCAGCATTCTGTTCTGTTTACTCCTCCCACCTATGTTTTTACCTATCAGGGCCAAGCAGTTTCTTTATTGCTTAACCACTATAATCAACAGATTGATATATGACACTCCCACATCACTATACATTTATAAGGATGTAATCTGACTATACATTTATAATGATGTAATCTGACTATA
>NW_004949141.1:2468259-2472881 GCF_000317375.1 Microtus ochrogaster
GATGTAATCTGACTATACATGTTAGGATGTGTATCTGACTCATCTTTCTTTTTCGTTCATAACTGCAAATGCTGCTTCTCAGTCCCCTTCTCCATTTAAGATAGGATCCCAGCCAGGGAGTGGTGGTACCCACAGTGGGCAGGTCCCCCACCTCACTTAACACAATCAAGACCCTCATACACACACACAGGATGCCCGGAGGTCTGTGGCCCAGGTGATTTCAGATTCTGTCAAGTTGGCAATCTGTGCTTCCCATCACCCTGTCAAAGGCCGCTGTCATAGCGCCATGTGTACTGGGGGACATAGGACACGAGAGCAAAGTTAAACCAGAGGAATGACCGCGATTGGTGACACAAGCCGCCACCTCAGGGCAGACACGGCCGACAGCAGTCACCCCACAGAGGCAGCGGTAACTGCCTTCCTTCTGGGGTTCCATAGTGGCAGGTAATCTTACTTTTAACCCCCAAAGCAGCATTCTTCTTCCTTGTTGATAGGCAGATCTGTAGTAAGGTTAGCAAAATGAAATGAGAATTATTTTAATAGGCGTCGCCAAGGATCCCAGAGAGAAGCGATCATTGTTTCTTTGAATTCTTCAGGAATGCAGCTCTCGTTCACTAGAAACATGACAAGACCACCCTGGTGTTTCCCTGAGAATGTGCACGGAGCTCTGTTCCTTCTCAAGATGGTACTGAGCCCGGCTCCTGTACCACTCATAAAAGAATATTCTTAGCCGGCAGTGGTGTTGCACACCTTTAATCCCAGTACTTGGGAGGCAGAGGCAGGTGAATCTCTGTGAATTTGAGGCCAGCCTGGTCTACAAGAGCTAGTTCCAGGACAGGCCCCAAAGCTTCAGAGAAACCCTGTCTCAAAAAACAAAAACCAAAACAAAACAAAAAAGAATATTCTTGTGAGTCTTCACTCATGAGGCTCCTGTGTGTGTGCGTATGCTTGTGTGCATGCATGTGTGCCTGAGTGTGTACCAGTGTGTGTGTGTGTGTGTGCCTGTGTGTGTACCAGTGAGTGTGTGTGCCTGTGTGTGCACATGCTTTTGATTCAAACTAGATGGAGTATTGCCTAAATGGTTCGTTTTGCTCACCAGGTTATGGTGGAGAATTCAGACTTTACTCCATCACAAGTGGGGTGTCTCTTCACGTTCCTCGCTCGGCAGCTTGCAAAGCCCGACAATACCTTGTTTGTGAACAGAACTCTCTTCGACCAAGTAAGTGTCTACAGTGAGACCTGGGGCTGGTTTCTTCTGTTCTCGGGACTGTGTTCAAGTTCAGGGTCTGAATTTGGGATGTGTGTTTTAATGATGTGTTCTGGGCAATATGATTCTGCCAGGTGCCTAGTATTATGGAAGGGTGGCTTATCAGTATTCTATTTTTAACAGTTACTTGTTTACTCTAAGTTGCCTAGAATATCTTGTTCTGAATTTGCTAACTTTGACTGATGGTAAGACCATATTGATGGTTTGGAGAAGAGATTACTTTGGGAAATCCTAGTCTCTTTATACGTGACTTTGAGTCTCCAGGCATTCCTCAGTCACAGTGTGAACATCCCTCCCCTGCATTCCACAGGGAGCACAAAGACTACCGTTGTCTGCAGAAGTCGGTGATAACTGTGCTGTGGGGAGCACTTCTCAGAGCCAGGAGAGCGCTGTGTGTGTTACCAAGTCTGCCAGATGGTCTAAAATCAGTCTAAAAATTCTCATTTTTCAGAGAAATCTCAGAAAGGTTAAACAACTCATCTAAAGCCATACTCAGATTATTTTTTTCTAGCAGAAATCTTATTATTATATATGTTAGGATAGGATTCAGATTCAAGCACCCCGACTGAAGTCTATGCTTCCTCAAAGTGCAGTGCTTCCAATTATACTCCTCAACAGTAACGAAATGTGTGTACGCAGCCAGGCGGTGGTGGCACACACCTTTAATCCCAGCATGGGCAGGCAAAGGCAGTTTTTATCTCTTCAGTTTGAGGCCAGCCTAGTCTACAAAGTTAGTTCCAGGACAGCCAGGGCTACACAGAGAAACCCTGTCTTGAAAAACAAATTAATTAATAAAAAACAAAACCGTGTATGGTACACATGCTAAATTGTAGGCCTCCTTGAAGCTGTGCTGCACACAGTCGCCATCAGCTGGGACAGCACTGCACAGGGTGGTGCTTGTCACAGCTGAGCGAGAATTGCCAACACTGAAGGATAATTTTTGCTGTTACCTTTGGCCAGGTCCTCGAGTTCCTCTGCAGCCCTGATGATGACTCCCGCCACTCTGAAAGGCAGCAGGTATGAGCCCTAGCTAGCACCCTTTGCTAGAGACTGGGAGGAAAAGTGTGTTTTAGTTACCTTTGCTCTTGATTGATAAAATGCTCTAACCAAAGCCCTTAAGGGAGACAGAATTTCTTTTAGTTCATCATGGCTGAGCAGTTTTCTCTGTAGGGCCTTGAGGCAGCTGACTATGTTAATGCACACTCTGGAAACAGAGATGGACAAAAGCTGGCACTGGGCCAGCGGTTCCCTTTTCCTGCAGTCCAGGACTCAAGCACAGAGAATGGTGCTGTCCCCTGTAGGGTGACTCTTTCCTCTTTCCACTCCACAAACATTATCAAGACAATCCATCACAGCGTGGCCAGGGCGAACCTAGTCAAGATACACACCCCCAGGTGCGCCTGGAGCCTTCCTGGATGGTCTCAGGTCAGTCAGCACTCTCACAGAGAGCCAGAAAGGGCTCTGCTGTAGTAGCTCCGCTACACAACAGGCAGATGATTTGGACAGACTCAAGCTCACAGGTGGTGGCAGTCAGTGTGGATAGGAAGACACGTGCAGATTTGGCCAGGCAGCTCCAGCCCCACAGAGCATCCTGCATCCAGCGTGTCCGCATTATGTAGCCACAGTCAGTGTTTGTTCTGCCACTCTTCCTAAGGTTCTGTTCTGAACCACACACTACAGGACCCTGAGTGTTGGCGCGTTCAGTTCTGGGGGTACACTAAGGTGCTGCCGCACGGCCATTTGGGGACTAGAATCCACTTCCCTACTCACACACACCCCAGTTAATCACTGGGACAGTACTGGCTGCCATTTCTTCTCACGCCACTTTCGCGAGAGGTCCTTCATAGCCTGTGCACTGAAACGATGGGTGCTAAGCCAGCCCACTTGAAATAGTAAGTATAAGTCACAGGGATTTAGAGTCGTGGCTGTTGAGTGGCTTTCCTGGGTGTAGTGCACAGCCCGGATATAGGGACTCCGCGAAGGAGGCTGGCAGCCGTGAACTCTACCGCTCTGCCGTCCCCCAGCCACCCGTGCAGACTGCCCGAGAACAAGGCCAGCGTTTGATTTCCTGTTAACTACACTGAGTACAAATAGCAGCGAGGGAACTTTTATTTTGTGTATACCTGTTTGTCTATACCGTGAGGGCGGATCGCGGTGTGCTTGGTGTGAGCATATAACTGCTGAGAATAACAGGCCTCGTTGACAGGTGAATTAATGCGGTGTGTTTCCTTTTCAGCTTTGCTGTCAGTGCTTATGCGTCAAGTCTGAACATTAAAGCCAAACCTTGAAAATCAGCCACAGCACCTTAGCCACACTAATTAGAGGTGCCCCATTTACATGGCTCTTCCTGCTCAGTCTCTGAAATACTGAAAGTTGATAAAAAGTTGTTCAAGGTCAAATTCAGATTAGGACTCCCTTCCTGCTAACCCAGGACTCCTTCCACCGGTTGTCATGTATCAGATTTGGTTCATGCAGCAATCTCCGTGTTTTCCAGCGGTGTGCCCAGAGTCGATAATTAGCTCCCCAAGTAGATCTGATATGATTGTTGCCATTTATGTAAATTTATGTAAATGAATAAGGTGAGAGCAAAACATGACTGTTCTGCCCAATCAGCATTTGTTGTTAAAATCATTTTTGTTTAGTTAGCAGTCAAGATGAGGGCTTCCCCTGGACATTTCCTATCTCTCTATGCAGTCCTGCACACTCATACCGGCACCTGCACACACCCTACCCTTTTCTCTTTCTTGTTACTCCTCACAGGGAACAGTTTTGAATAAAAAATAAGTAATGCCTTTTTCCCCTTTACAGTGAATGCCTACAGAAGACATACTTCAAAAAAATTACATTTATTTACTTTGTGTGTGCGAGCATGAGCCGCAGTGTATGTGTCCAAGGCAGCTTTGAGGATTAAGTCTCTCCTTCCACCATGGAGGCCTGGGATTGAGTGGATCAAGTTGTCAGGCCAGGGGGCAAGCCCCTTCACCTACTGCCAGCCAGACAGTCACACTTTTTAGCTTAACTGCTTAACTAATATTTTTTCCACGTTCTTTACCAGGGACTGACAAACTATCTATGTCAAGGAACCAATGAATAAACATTTTAGCTTGTGTTGACCACAATGGGTCTGCCTTCTTTTGTTTGCTTGCTTGTTTTCACAACCCTTCAAAAGTAAGATTTTTTTTAAACAACATTTTGATGATTTATAGGCATGTCACTATGGCTTATATAGTCTTCCAGTGTGTTGTTACAGTTATGGAACCGGAAGATGCCTAACTGCATACCTGTGTGTCAGTACCCCCATTCATGCACACCTGTGTGTCAGTACCTCCATTCATGCACACCTGTGTGTCAGTAC
>NW_004949141.1:2472981-2473266 GCF_000317375.1 Microtus ochrogaster
CCTGTGTGTCAGTACTCCCATTCATGCACACCTGTGTGTCAATACCCCCATTCATGCACACCTGTGTGTCAGTACCCCCTTTCATGCACACCTGTGTGCTGCTGCCCCATTCATGCACGCCTGTGTGTCAGTACCCCCATTCATGCACACCTGTGTGTCAGTACCTCCATTCATGCACACCTGTGTGTCAGTACCTCCATTCATGCACACCTGTGTGTCAGTACCCCCTTTCATGCACACCTGTGTGTCAGTACCCCCATTCATGCACGCCTGTGTGTCAGTACC
>NW_004949141.1:2473553-2476453 GCF_000317375.1 Microtus ochrogaster
ACAGCCTCAAGAGCAGGCAGAGCAGCAAAATTTGATGAAATAATGGGAAACAATGCGTTTTGATTTTCATTACCTTTGTTTTTAACATACATAGTTATAAATTAGTTTAATTTTTAATAATACTGAATAACTTGCTCACAAAAATCTGTGATGATACTCTAATGAGTTGGTGCGATTGTCTTCAACTCATTGCATTATTTTATTCCAAACTGACACAGTGAATAGGTTTCTTTCCTTTCTTATTGCATATGACATTACATTCCAGTGCTCCAAACAGATTAAATTTGGGTGTTGAATATAGAATTCAGATCAGTTTTGTTTAACATCAAAATAATAAAAAGTTCTTGGTGAAGGTTTCCTGGCACTCTGGCAAGGGTCATGTTCGTCTGCATTCTGAGCTGGCGTGCAGGCCTAAAATCCTAACCGTACCCACCCTGGCAAGGGTCATGTGTGTCTGTATCCTGAGCTGGCGTGCAGGCCTAAAATCCTAACCGTACCATTGTTCTGCTCACACTCTGTCTCCGGCTACCATGGGAAAGTAATGTGAGTGCCAGTATTTTGGCTTTTATTGTTTTTGGTTTTTGTCTTTGTTTTCGAAATGAGGTCTTGTTGTAAAGCCCAGGCTGGTCTAGAATTTATGATCCTCCTTCCTCAGCATTCTGAGTGTTGGGATTATATGTGTGTGTTGTGACACTTGGATTAAAATGTCCCCCCCTTTTTTGAGGCAACTTTCATGTGGCCCAGGCTGGCCTTGAATTCACTATGTGGCTGATCTGACCTTGAATTCCTGATCTTTTTGTGTATGAGGATTGTGGGCTATAAAACTGCTTCAGAAAAACAACTCTGTAAATCACAGAAAACAGTCACTGCTTTCCCAAGAGTTCTTCAAAGTCAGAGTATTTCTAGAAAACAAATATTGTGTTTTAATGTTTACCCTAGAGTGACTCTGCTAGATCCCCACAGAAGGAACCGTGTTTGATTCCCAGCATCCGTGGGGATGCAGCACCCTCTTCTGGCATCCTCAGGTTCCAAGCATGCATACATGGTGCACATACATGCAGCAAAACACGCATACATATAAAGTACAAACAAATAAAAACCAAATTTCTTAGAATGGTATATACAGGGTTTTAGAGGTTAGTGTGAGTGTGCGGGCTGTACCTGAAGATGCTGTGGTATTCCTTCCATGTTTGAAAAGTAGAATCAGCACATGGTAGTGAACAAAGTAATAAGACACAAGGAAGACGGTCATGGGCTTGCATGGGTGAATGGACTCTCAGAGAACAGTAAATAAACCTCACAGTGTTTCCTCATTTGTTTCAAATCTTCAGGTCCTCTTAGAATTGCTGCAGGCTGGAGGCATAGTTCAATTTGAAGAGAGCCGGCTCATCCGCATGGCAGAAAAGGCTGAATTGTGAGCTGTTTTGAAGTTGTATATTAATTTTCCATAGTATTGTTAATTCTCTTATGTGAAACCTAGTTTATTTTACATTTCTGCTTATTTTTATTAAGAAAGGGTGTAGGAATAACAGCCTCAGTAACAAAAACATAAACATGAGGTTTTTTGTTTGTTTTTTGCCTTTCACATGAATTCTAAAAGTTAGCAAAATTTGAGCAATGTATAGCCTGAATTAGAAATGTGTATTTTCTTTAACGTGAAGGTGAACAAGCAGTCTCCCTGTTTCACCTTATTTATATTCAATTTATTTATGTCTGGTATTTTGAGGCAGGTTCTCACTGTGCAGCCCCAGGCTGTCCTGGAATGTGCACCGTATAATGTGTGTTTGTCTTGTTGCTTGTCTCTGCTTCCCAAGTGCTGGCACCATACACATGCCCAGCTCTAGATTTTTTAAAGTAATATACCTGTGGTATTTGTTGGATTATGACAGTTATATGCAATAGAAATGACGTACAGTTTAGCATAATAAATAAGATGCAATGTGTTGACTCACCTAGTTTATTGTATTTAGTTTTGAACAAAGAAACAATATTGCAAATTATTGATACCTAGCACCAGCTATTTCTTTAGAAAATAGACGGCACACTGTCTCTTTAAGGCCTTTGTAAACAGCGTTCAGCAGCATCTTCAGTCAGGAGGCAGGAGAGAGGCAGGCACTCCTCTTTCTTAGATACCTGATACCCATCACGTACCCTTGTCTGAAATACTTGGGACCAGATTCCAGAGGTTAGCAGCGTTCACATGTTCATGTGATTTATTGTGTCCCTGATGTGAATTCCAAGTCTGAGACGCCCTTGTATTTAACATCCTTAGACCTTTATTTGGCACTGAAAATGACATCATTCCCTTTCACACACGCTTGAGTAAAGTTCTGAATGTCAGAGGCACATCGCCACCTGCCTGTTTGGCAACTGAAGTTTGTCCTTTCTCCTTCCAGCTATCAGATCTGTGAATTCATGTATGAGCGAGCACACCAGTATGACAAAATCATTGACTGCTACCTGCATGACCCGTTGAGGGAGGTGAGTTTAAGGACGTCTGAGCATCCCCCACATTCTCGCTCCCCTAGCCATAGTCACTTGGTTTTTGTTGAGTTTCTGCTCTAATTAACATATGCAGTTTCTGAAGTTTGAGTATATAACTCTGTGATGGTCATGAGCAATTGTAGAATTAAATATTGTGCTAGGGAAGAGGGTGGTGTGTGGTTCTGGAGGGTAACAGGGGACTGTCTTACACCTATCGTGCAGAGAAGTCTTAGAAAAGTAGCGTGTAAACTGACTTTTAGCATTACAGAAGCCACTCAAAGACGAGCTCTGAGATAGGGTGGAATGTACAGGGGAGTGCTCAGGGAGGAGTGCTTGGGGGAGGAGTGCATAGGGAGGAGTGTTCAAGGAGGAGTGCACAGGGAGGAGTGTTCAAGGAGGAGTCCTCAGGGAGGAGT
>NW_004949141.1:2476608-2490654 GCF_000317375.1 Microtus ochrogaster
GGAGGAGTGCACAGGGAGGAGTGTTCAAGGAGGAGTCCTCAGGGAGGAGTCAAGGGGAGGAGTGCACAGGGAGGAGTGCAAGGGGAGGAGTCCTCAGGGAGGAGTGCAAGGGGAGGTGTGCATAGGGAGGAGTGTTCAAGGAGGAGTGTGCAGGGAGAAGTCCTCAGGGAGGAGTGTTCAAGGAGGAGTGCGCAGGGAGAAGTCCTCAGGGAGGAGTGTTCAAGGAGGAGTGCACAGGGAGGAGTTTTCAAGGAGGAGTGCACAGGGAGAAGTCCTCAGGGAGGAGTGCACAGGGAGGAGTGGACATGGAGGTCCCAAAGCAGGGTGAAAAGGACATCTTCAGAGACTGGAGATCAGTGGGTGGAATGGGAATCAGTACAGATGGAGCATAGATGACGGGCATTACCAAAAGCAAAAGTGTACTGTTCAGTTTGTCAGTGAGGTTAACAAATTGAGACCTGATGTAGGTGGAATAGACCTAGAACTTCAGAGAGGCTACCCTATGGCTTTTGCACTCACTCTTCCTCTTTAATGCCAGTTTCTATAAACTATCTCCACACCCAAATGGTTTTTCATCTAATAATAGATGTTTGTGGAGGCTGCTGTCGATAGCAACAGTCTTTGAGTTCTGCTTGAGTGAAGGGCTGAATGCATTGTTTTGTGCTCACAGGAAGAAGTCTTCAATTATATCCACAACATCTTGTCTATTCCTGGCCACAGTGCTGAGGAGAAGCAGTCTGTGTGGCAGAAAGCAATGGATCACATGGAGGTACCCACTCCAAATCCTTAAGGACTGTTTTTGACAGTTTCGTGTTTACATAATGAATTTTAGCATTTTCATGCCTCTTTCTCCTCATTCCGCTCCTCCTCTCACTAGAACCCTTCTTCTCAAGTCCCCTTCATACTTTTAGTTAGGGTTTCTATTGTTGTGAAGAGACAACAGGCCGCTTGTTGGTTCCCAGCTGCTTAGCCTCGAAGTAATCACACAGAGACTATATTAATTAAATCACTGCTTGGCCCATTAGCTCTAGCTTCTTATTGGCTAACTCTTACATATTAACTTAACCCATTTCTATTAACCTGTGTATTGCCATGTGGCTTACCGACTAAAGTTCCAGTGTCTGTCTCCAGCATAGCTACATGGCTTCTCTCTGACACCGCCCTTCTTTCTCCCAGCATTCAGTTTAGTTTTCCCTGCCTAGCTAAGTTCTGCCCTGCTATAGGTCCAAAGCAGTTTCTTTATTCATTAATGGTAATCACAGAGGGAAATACCACATTGAGCTTGAGCATATGTGAGACCTCAAAACCCAACTCCATAGTGACACCAACACAGGCACACCTACTCCAATAAAGCCACACCTCCTAATAGTGCATTCCATTTGGGGGCCTTTTTCTTTCAAACCACCACAATTTTCACATCTTTTTGTGTGCGACCCACTGAGTGCCCAGGTGTGGGTGAGAGGTTATTTGCTGGAGCAATGGTTATGCTGCTAAAGAAAACAACATCCATCTCCCCCAACTACCACTAATTGCCCATATTCTCTAAGGGTGGGATGGGTCCTCATGGGCCCTCCTCCAGGATGAAATGGTGATGGGCTCTGTTGTACAGATGACCATAGCTGCAGAAAGTTCATGAGTGCATCGGTTGTATCATGTCCAAAAGATGTCTTTTTACTGCGTATCTCCCCTTCCTCCGGCTCTTAATTCTTCCCACCCCTGCTTCTTAGATATTCCCTGAGCCGTGGAGGGGGCAATGTAGCCATCCCATGCAGGACTGAGCATGCAGGACTGAGCACGCCTCCACCACGTGTTCTTGGCACTGTAGCCAGTTATGGGTTTCTGCATTAACTTCCGTCTGCTACTGAAAGATTTACTCATTAGGGCTGGGCACAACACTAACCTCCACTGACCAGATGGAGCTGGGGCTTACCTCAAATGGTGACCAGAGCTGGGGCTGCCAAACCTACTAAATTGTACCATTTGAATGGGTGCTTTTCAAGTTAACTTTTGCTAGCTAAGTAGTGGCAGATAATGACGGAGTTTTCCTCAGTAACTGTAACTGTTTTTCTTTTTTACATAATTCTTTATGGATTCTTTGGGAATTTCATATCATGCACCCCAATCCCTCTCACCTTCCAGTCCCTCCATATATGCCACTCACCCTTGCAGCATGTGTCCTCCAGTATTAATGTAAAAACAAAACAAACAACCTCGCTCCTCCATCTTTCCGACTCCTTCATTCTAGTGGCATCTGGAGCTGTGGTGTGTCATGTAGTATATATACCCTTTGTCCAGTCAGCCCCACCCACAAAATGTTCATTGCCATGAGTAACTGGTCTGGCTCAAGGCCTCTTGCACACCGTCGTCACCAGACCCTCACCAGAACTCCTCTCAGATATCCCGCGGTTACCATTCTGCAGGACCAATCCCTCCATGCACTCCAGCAGGTCATAGATGGAGTAAATCCTAGGGGAGACAGACCCAAGGCCCGGGATGTGGGTGGTAGCCGAGCTGGTTGGTCTGGGCCACTGTGACCGCCCCCTCCCACTCTCAGGAGAGGGGCAGAGCCCATTCTCTAAGGGCTCATGCCATCAGGGCCAGCTCTCCCATACCTGTGGTGAGTGGTGGGACCATCTCTCCCAAGTGCGGGAGTAGGGGCAGATCTTCTGCTGCAGTGTCTAGTGAGGGGCGGGGCCAGCTCAGCATGACCCTTGGATTTTAACACATAGGATTCCTCTTATTCCCTATGGTAACACAGGCCATGGACACCATCAGAGATGCCAGCTGCAGCAGGAACATGGATCCTGTACCATCACCTGTACCAATAGACATCCCACAGAGAAAATAGAAAGGGAAAACTAGCAGGAGGGATGCAAAGTCATGCTTTCCCAATCAGCAGTCAGCTATGCTGGAGCAAGTGGTCCAGGCTGACCCTGGAGTGGATATATGGCTCCAACTTGGCAGCAACTCGGGCCCTGATGTCACCATGGCCCCAGTGGCAGCACAAGTCCCCAAGATCAATGTAGCACGAATTTTAGTTGGTCATAATAATAAAAACTGAGAAAACTCTCAGTGGTGAAAACTGAGAGATCAGAGAAGCAGAGCAGCCAACCACTGGAGAGTTCTCTCCTCTACCAGTGCTCAGACCAAAAGGGCGATCCTGTCCTCAGACTGCACTGAGCTCCTGTCTCCTCCCGCCTTACATTCCTCTTTCTGCCCAGCCATATCACTACTGTCTTCATCTCCCTAGTGCTGGGATTAAAGGCGAGTGATTCCAAGTACTGGGATCACCTTTGTACAAGATCTCCTCAGCTCGGAGGGGGAGGGAAATGGGAGGCAGTGGCAGGAAGGAGGCAGAAATCCTTAATAAATAAATAAATTAAAAAAAAAAAGATCTCCTGTAGTCCAGCGTGGCCTTGAACTAACAGATCCCTCTGCCTCTGTCTCCCCGAGTCCTGGGATTAAAGGTGTGTGCCACCACTCCCTGGTCTTTAGTGGCTTAACTCTGCACTCTGATCTTCAGGCAAGTTTTATTTTTTTAAAACACAAACAAAATAGCACTATAGATCAGTATGGCCCTGGTGGCAGCAAGGCCCTTGAACACCAGCATGGTCTTAGGTGGCTGTCCAGATCCAGGGCATCTGCTCACTCCCCAGTGGAGTCACAGACATAACCCAGACCCTGGCTGTTGCTGGACCACAGACCCAGACATGTCCCACTATAGCAGTCTGGGCCTGGCTGACCCCTTGGCCTGTGTGGCAGTACAGGCCACCCAGATTGTCATGGCCATGGTGGTAGCAAAGCCCTCAGACACCAGTATGGCCACAGGTCGCACCCCCAGACCCTGGACCCTGTGTATGGCTTTTGATAGTATATGGGCCATGGATGTCAACACAGAACCCAGCTGTGGTAGGACCATGAATTTAGACATGGTTCTCAGTAGCGGTCTGTGCTTGGATGTCACCCTGGCCCCATGTGGCAGCGCAGGCCATCAGATTGGCTTGATACCCATGGCAGCATAGCCCTCAGATACTAACATGGCAGGGTGCAGGACCTGCTCTGCTATGTTGTGCAGCTGGGCTCAGCCTGCTTACTTAGAGCACCCCAGACCATCTGGCAGGGGTGGCACCACACACAGTGAGCTGTCAATCAAGAGAATGCCCCACAGACCTGTCTACTGGCCAGTCTGATGGAGGCATTTTCTCAAGTAAGGTTCTTTCTTCCCAGATGAATCTAGCTTGTGTTGAGTTGACATAAAACTAGCCAGGACAATAATATTTGGTAATATAAACTTTTTCATGTTTATATCCATAATAGTCATCTGAAGATGGAAAGTCTGTCCCTCTTCCAGCGTCTTTTTCAATTTCTTCAGTGCTCTAAATCTTTCACTGTAGAAGTCTTTCACTTCCTTGGATTTATTTCAAGAGTTTTCATGTTTGTTTTGTTTTTAGCTATAGTGAATAGGGTTGCATTCCTGATTTCTCTCTGCCTGTTCATTGCTGTATATAGGGACAGCTGCTGATTTTTTTTTCTCATGTTGATTTTGCATTCTGCTAGTTTATGGAAAATACCAGTTCTAAGAATTTTCTGGCAGAGTCTTACAGTCTTTTACATATGAGGTCATACTGTCCACAAATAGGGGTGAGTCTACTTTGGTGTCATTCCGTGTTTTAATGGAAATGGCTTCCAGTTTTTCTCGTGTTTAGTATACTGTAGCTGCAGCAAGCCTTTATTATGCTGAGGTATGTGTTCCTACTATTCTTTCTTGTCCCAAGGTTTTTATCATGACGGGAAGGGATGCTGTTGTATTTTGGTAGAGCCTTTCTGCATGTGTCTACATGATCTGCGTTTTCTCTCCTTGACTCGACTCATGCGTGTCGCATCCCTGAATTTGGACATTGTGAACCACCCTAGCACACCTAAGATCAAGTTGACAGGTGTTGAAATTAATTTCCCACTGTTTGAGAAATTTTGCATTCATGTTCATCTGGGATATTGACGACAGTACTAGTTTGTATCGTGTCTTTATCTGGTTCTAACATTGGGGTAGAATTGACCTTCACTACAAGAGTAACAGTGTCCTTCCTCCTCCTATTTTGTGGGGTAGTTTGAGAGCATTGGTGTTAGTCCTTGAAGGAATTGCAGAACCTCCCAGCCACCCCTTCCAGGCCTATACTTTTTTAGTTGGAAGACTTATTTTTGCTTCGATTGCATGTTGGTTATAGATTTATTTTATTTGTTTCTGTCTTCGTGGTTTAATTTGATAGGTTAGATGTATAGACATCTATCTATTTCTTCTAGCGTCCCAGTTTATTGAAATATGTTTTCAGAACATGCCCTTACAATCTTCCGCATTTTATTGATGTGTTGTAATCCCTCAATTTTCATCTTTAATTTTATTGATCTGAGTCTTTTTCTTTCAGTTAGTTTTAACTCTGGGTTTGCTAATCTTGTAAAGAAGCAACATTGTGTTTCATTGATTCTTCATCTGTTTTCCTTGTTTCCATTCCATTGACTTCCACCCTATTGTTTTAGAAAATCTTTTAATTTTGTTTTATTAATGCACGTATGTGATAGTATGTGCACATGTGTGTACAGAGACCCAAAGAGGGCATCATATCCCTTGGAGCTGGAGGTATAGACAAATGTAAACTGCCCCATTTGCATCCGAACTCTGGTCTTCATGATTGAGAAGTAAGTGGTCCTAACCACTGAGCCATCTCTTCAGCTCCCCTGTCCTAATCTTACTGGTTTGGGATTTGTTTTGTTCTTATTTTCTAATACATTGAAATGCATCATTATTTGAGAGATCTCTGGTGTTTAAATATAGGTATTTGTGACTGTAGGCATTCCTTTTAGAACTGCTTTCATTGTATCCAGTTACATTTGGTGTGTTGTATTTTCATTATCATTCCATCCTAGGAATTTTAAATTTCTTTTTTTTTTTTTTTTTTTTTTTTTTGGTTTTTCGAGACAGGGTTTCTCTGTGGTTTTGGAGCCTGTCCTGGAACTAGCTCTTGTAGACCAGGCTGGTCTCGAACTCACAGAGATTCGCCTGCCTCTGCCTCCCAAGTGCTGGGATTAAAGGCGTGCACCACCACTGGCCGGCCTATTGGAATTTTAAATTTCTGATCACCTCTATGAACCATTCATCATTCATTGGTGTGTTGTTCAGTCTCTATGATGGTTTTGTTTGTTTGTTTTTGTATTTCCTAGAGTTCACTTTGGTATTGAGTTCTTGTTTTAGTCCCTTGTGATCAGACAGAATACAAGAAATACAAATAGATGGATCCTGTTTTAATCTAATATGGTAGTCTGCATCTTCTCATTGGAGAGTTGAGGCCATTAATGTTTAACAATTATTTCAAATTCCTTTCGTTTTGTTGTTTTTGTAGTTTGGGACTTTCCTATGCTTTTTGCTTGCCTACTTTTCTAAGTGCACTTTATTCTTAATGACTTCATTGATGCTTCTTTTTCTCTTCAATACAAAGGATTCCTTCAAGTATCTTCTGTAGTGACCTTGGTTGTCATGAATTCATTTGGTTTATATCTAGCATGGGTAGTTTTTCCTTGTCCTTTGTTCTGGTTAGGTCTCCATTGCTCTGATAGAACATTGACCTGAAGTAGCTTGGGAAGGAAAGGTTTCATTTGGCTCTCAGCATAGGTATGTCACTGGGGGAAGCTCGGGCAGGTGCCTGAACCGGGGACCCAAACAGAAAACATGGAGAAATGCTGCTTACTGACTCTCTTCCTCTGCTGCACAGGCCTGCCTCCCCAGCCCCACACACAGTGTTTTGGCCCTCCTGCATCAGGTAGCAATTAGGAAGATGCCTCACAGACATGCCCAGAGAACCGTCTCAAGAACAGTGCCAAGTCCTCTCTTCCTGGGCGTCTCAAGTTGACAAGCAAGATTAGCTGTCATGAGCCCACTCACTCCCTGTCAACTTGACATACAAACATATCATGGTTAAATAATAACTTGCCTTTTTTGGTTTATATTCGAGATCTCATGGTATCATTATTGATATCATAATATAAAACACAACCCTATCAGTTTGAAAAGTCTAAATTCTTTTTGAAAAAATCCAAAATCTACTAACTGTGGGTACCTGGAAAATTCAAAATAAGTTATATACTTCTTAATCTAAGAAGGAAGAACCAGGGCACAAATACAATCCGAGCAAAGCAAAACTCAGATCCAACAATGTAAAATGCTTCATGTCTGATACCTCTGAGAGAGATTCACACGAGGTCTTCTGAACTCCAATGGGCTTGGGTAGCCCCACTTCTCCAATTCTGCCATCCACAGTACACACAGTTTGTCTCCTCAACTCAGGCCAGCTCCACTCCACAACTACCACTGCTCTTGATGGTCATCCCATGGTCCAGGCATCTCCAGTCCATGGGGGTCTCCACTGCAGCTGAAGCTGCACCTTCAGCAATGGCCTCCTGGCCTCCCCTTCAGGAACTAACCTTGGCACCAAACCTCTGCTGCTCTCCATGACCCCTTCATGCCTTTAAAACTAGCACCATGTGAAAGATTCTTTGACGTTGCTGAGTTCGACTTCCAGCTTGAGATGCAGCCTGTACCAGAGGCGGAGCTAGAATTTTAGCTAAAGAAAATGTGAAGCTCTGCAGGGAGCTTGGGGATCTTTCTCTCTTCTGTCTACCCATAGCTCCCATGGCCAGAATCCAGAATTTCATAAAGCAGTCACTCTCCAGAAATCCTAGAGTAGCAAAAAATAAAATAAAATAAAATAAAATAAAACCAAAAACTCTAATTCTGATTTACAATATGGGATTTTCTAACTTTGCTAATTGGTAATGTGACCCCTAAATTAAGGCCTTAGCAGGTTGTCTTAAAGGACACTACAGAAGCTCATAACAATACCGACCCTCCTGTCTATGTGTAGCCCATTAAGTGTACCATTAAAACCCCCCTTGTCTTTTCTGTTGTCTGCAGGAACTTGTGTCCCTGAAGCCCTGTAAAGCTGCAGAGCTGGTTGCTACTCACTTTTCTGGACAGATTGAAGCGGTCATTGGACAGCTACAGGTGGGGACTGTGAGCATATGATGAAAGGGGACGTCTTTGTTTGAGGGTGCTTAATGGTTGTTATTGCCTAAATTCATAGTTGCCAGATAATAGTAGGTTTATGGAGGTGGTGGTGTGTGCGCGTGCCCTGTGTATGTGGTGTCTGTGCTGTGTGTGTTCTGTGTATGTGTTGTGGGGGTGGGAGCAGCTGTGTATTAACCTCTGAGTTCATTTTGGATATCACATGCTGATATTAAAGAAGTATCTTTGAAGCTCTAACCTACACTAGTCTGGAAATCTTAGCCCATAGAAGATGCTCCCATTTTCTCTGGCTATAGGACCCACAATCCTATTCTATTGGTGGTTCATGTGGCTTATGCACATATCAGCTTGAACCAGTTTTAACGTTTAGAGTTTTTTCAGGGGACAGGTTCTCTAGATGTGGCTGCATGCATGGTGAGCACTGAGGAGCTTGCGAGATGTACTGGGTGAGTGCCTGCTGTTGCTCAGTGTTTACCATGACAGCACCAGTATGGAGCTGGCTTCTGAGGGTCAGAAGAGAGAGCTAGGTAATAGGACAGCAGGAGAGACTTGAAGTACAATCCACAGCCCTCCGATGCAGCAGCAGTGGTCGGGAATAATGACAAAACGAAAAGTTGAGTAAGTAGGGAGTAACGGGAGACGAAAGTGGGACTCATTCACTTAAACCTGTGTGGCTGCACTGCACCACGGGACTCAGTGCTAGGCTCTGAGGAGCACAGAAACACTGATGTCACTGTAGCATGATGCTGTCGAGCTGTGCTACAAATGCACTAATGGGGCCATGGAAACAAGGCCAAGGAGAGTGATGGGTGGGTGAGGGCTGAGAAAACAGCCCCAGAGCTGCCAGGACTAGGACAGGTGTCTGATCTGCAAACAGAGTTGGGAAAGGCTTTCTTGGTTAATAGGGCTCTGGTATGGAAGGAAGTAAAGCTGCAGCTCTTGTGTTCAGAGGCTGGGCAAGTCTGCAGGAAACATGAGGCATGCTGGGGGAATCGGCTTCAGTGCAGTGAGAAGCAGTGTTTTAGAAGGGGTGAGTTATGATGATAGAGCCCAGAAAGTATGCATGTGGCTTGAGTTTATTGTAATATTAAGAAACTTATATTTCTGTGTTGGAGAATGACCAGTGGTTTAAGCAAAGGATGGTCTCATTAGACCTTCTTTACAGAAAATTAACTTTGGAAAAGAGCACAAATGGAGCAGTAAGGTCTTAAAAAGCAAAAGGGCCAGGCAAAGTGGTGGTGACCAGAACAAAGTCAGTGGCAGTGGAGGAAATGGGTTCCAGATGAATTTGTCCTCTCAGAAAGTAGCTCAAGGGCTGGAGAGATGGCTCAGAGGTTAAAAGCCCTGGCTGCACTTCCAAAGGTCCTGAGTTCAATTCCCAGCGACCATATGGTGGCTCACAACCATCTGTAATGAGATCTGGTGCCCTCTTTTGGCATGTGGGCATACGTGCAGGCAGAACACTGTGTATATAATAAATGTGAATATCATTTGTCAGTCAAGTTGGTAAAAGCTGGGTGTAAGAAAAAGGCAACTGTTTGATTGTGGTTTGTTTGTTGAGTCCTACGCTGTTCTTTTAAAGAAATTGTATTTTATTGCCAAGTTTTAGTGATCATATAAACTGCATATAGATCTTAGGTAGTTCCTTTACTTTTAGTGCAATTTGCTTCTGAAGAATAGTTCCCAGAATACTTGGAATGAAAAATTAGCCAGAATATTAAGTTATAACCCAAAGGAAGTAATATAAGATAGAATAAACCAATATAGAGAAGACAGGATATGAAGACTGATGACTATATCTGAGTCTTTTTTAAAAACGAGTGTGTATCCCTATACTTGTATATACGCATAAATAAATGTGTGGGTGTGTACACTCATGTGAACATGCACCCATGCCCTTTTCCAGTATGAGATTAAGCCTTAGGTTTTGTGCATGCTAGGCACAGATTCTATCTCTGAGCTACACCCCTAACTGTAAATATATTTCAAAATCATATTTAAAATAATACTATTATTTTTACTTTTTATTATTATTTTTACTTTAGATGTTCCCTGCTTGTTACAGAAGAAATTTGAATACACAGAAAAAAAACCCTCCTTTTTGCTTAGGCTTCTTAAGAACTTGGCAACTATATATGTGGCATAAGAGTTTTACTTCATTTAACTCTGTGACAAAGGCAGGAAGATAAGCTGGGGTTTGGAGGTGATGGTAGCCATGGAGCGGTTTGGTTTGGTTTTCATGTAAAGAAGCTGAACACTGAGTCACACAGTCATGTTGCCAGTGAATTCTGGAACCAGGACCCAGATTTTATGGTGTACTGATAGCTCACTTCACAGTTGAGTTGATTCTGTTGCAGAGATGAGTGGGACTTGGAGGTCATTGTTAACTTGGACCTTAAATTTCCCCAAAGTGTCACCCCCCCACTGCTATCTGTCTCACAGCAGCCCCTGTGAGAGGCAGAGGACGGGTGAGCCAGGCTGAGGCTGTCTCTCCAGCCCAGGTCCACTGTCAGCAGCAAGGCCCGAGCACTGGCCGCTGGAGCCCCTCGTGCTGGGGAAGCTCTGTGTGTTCTCCCACATGCTAGGAGCAGGCTCCATGGTGCAGCCTCTGCACTTTGAAGCAGCTGTCTAGAGTGCTTTAGCATCTCACGATTTTGGAACTTCTGTATTTAATTGTACTTTTATTTTTTTCTATTCAGAACCAGGTCTTGCTTTTCAAGTTTTTGAGGAGTCTTCTTGACCCAAGGTATGTCAATAAACTTTGGCTTTCCTAATACACACGTGGAAGGGTGGGAAGAAAGAAGTGGAGTTAAGATACTGGCTCTTGGCATTCAAACAGTAAATTAGCTCTTTATTTTTAATATAACAAGGAGTGATTATACACAGATAAATCGCCTGTGCTCTAAAAGAAGATGAGAAGTCGTACTTCAAACATAAGCATTCACGATGAGTTCCCACTGTTGTGAATTACTAGCGAAGCTCTACATGCAGACTGTCTATTCAGGAAGGACCCTTTCCACCCTCCGTCCCCCCAGCCTAGGTCTTACTCTGCAGTGTGGATGGGGTGAACAGCTAGTTCCCAGCCCATCTGTCAATTTATTCACCCTCACCCAATCAGTTTCGCTTGTGTAACTTCCTGGTAATGTAGGAAGGGCAGTTCACATGTAATTTTTACTTACTGCTCTAAAAATAACCAAATCTCAGTGAAGCAAACCCCAGGAGATGATGGAATTAGTAATGGATATGTGAGCAAATCAGGTCCACATGTGAGACCCTGAAGTTCGACTGTGACCGGGTGGAATGCTAACGTTAGGAGCTGAGCATAGTGACGGGTAACATCCCCTAAACAGCTGTCTTGAGTTGTGTGCTGGATCACATCAAGCATTTACAAGTACATAAAGTACTGTGAGCATGCCCCCATGCCTCGCTTCCTTCCCTTCTCATGAGCTCCTCTGGCCCCAGGACAGTTCTGCCTCTACTCTCTTTTCATCTGTACGTACATGATCTTATGCATTTGTCTTGGTCTAGCACCCAGGAAAAGAGGAAAACGTGCAATGCTTTTCTTTGAGACTTAATTTGCTTAATATGATGCTCTCCAGTTGCATCCATTTTCCTGCAAATGACGTGACTTGTTCTTTGTGCTGAAAATGCTTTCTTGTCCATTCTTCTGTTGATGGACACCTGGATTGGTTCATCACATAGCGGTTGTGAATACCTACAGTGAACATTGGTGTGAAGTGTCTCTGTGATGTGTTGATTTCCAGTGTTTTTTGTAAACACCCAGCTGGGTCACATGGTGTCTTAGTTAGGGTTCTACTGGTATAACGAAACACTTTGACTAAAAAGCAAGTTGGAGAGAAAGGGGTCTGTTTGACTGAACACTTCATCTCACTGTTTATCATTGAAGGAAGTCAGGATTGGAACTCAAGCAGGGCAGGAGCCTGGAGGCAGAAGTTGATGGCCACAGAGGGGTGCTGTTTAATGGTTTGCTCCTCTTGGCTTGCTGAGCCTGCCCTTTTCTTTTCTTTTCCTTAAATTTTACTTTGAGCCTGCTTTCTTATGGGACCCAGGACCGCCTGCCTGGGGATGGTACTGCTCACAATGAGCTGGGCTCTTCCCCATCAGTGCTAAGTAGGAAAATGCCCCCCAGACTTGTCCACTGCCTGATCTTATGAGGGCATTTTCTTAATTGAGGTTCCCTCCTCTCAGATGACTTTAGCTTTAGTTGACATAAAGCTATCCAGCACCCAGGGTATTTTTAGTGCTGATTTAACAATGCACAGTGCAGGACTAGTTTATACTCCCCCAGCAGCATATGAGGCTTCTCCTGAATCCGCATCCCTAACCGCATTTGCTGTTTCTTGTTTCCTGATGATTGCCCTTCTAACCAGGACAAGGCAGAATCTCAATTTAATTTTTATTTGCATTTCTCTGTTTCCATCTACTTTTGGCTATTTATTCTTCATTTTGAGTTCTCTGCATAGTCTCCATATGACCCATCTGTCCGATGTATAGCTAGCGGAGATCTCCCTTCCTGGAGGCTGTCTCTCTACTCGGTTTGTTTGTGTGTCTGTTGTTGGTGCTGTCTCCAGGTGACTGGAGTCCTGGTTAGAAAGCCCTGACTTACCCTGTTTTTCTTATTTCTTAAGTGTTTTTCTTCTTTCTTCCACTGCCAGGCTTAGAGTCGGGTTTGACATGAAGGTCTTCTGAGTTGATTTTTACTCAGGGTGACTGAGAGGGATCTTGTGTCCTCCTTCTACATCCAGCTTTCCAGCATCATTTGTTGACAATGTGTCTTTTCTTCAATGTGTATTCTTGATGTTTTTGTCAAAAATTGGGGCTGTAGCTGTGTGGGTTTATATGTAGACCCCCCCATTCTGTGCCTTCTTTGTGTGTCTGTTATTCTTTGCCTGTTACAGCAGCACCATGCTGTTTTTGCTGCAGTGGTGATTTCATTCTGATCCTGGACATGGTGAGAGCGCCACCATAGTTCCTTTCCCCCCAGAGTCTGTCTTCCTGACTTGTATGAAGTGGGTCTCAAAGTGGTTTTAGTCTGCCTTTCCCTGGTGGCTAAGAGTGTTGAACACTCTTAAGAATATTTGTTACCCATATATCGTTCTTTGAGAACTATTTAGTTCATTGGTACATTTATTGATTGGCAGGGGTTTTTTTTGGCATTTAATTTTCTTTACAGTTTTAAAAGTATGCATTCCAAGTATGACTCCTGTCTGATGTGTAGCTGGGAAAGGTTTTCGCCCATCTATAGGCTATTTTTTCACTCCCCTGATGGTTTCCTTTGCTGTTCACAGAACCCTTTTGATTTGATGTAAAAAATTCTGGCTATACTATGTATCAAGATGTTTTCACTGTATTCTCTTCTTGCAGTGTTGTTGTTTTGGTTTTTAAATGAAGTTCTTTGATCTACTCTGAATTGATTGTTTTCAGGGTGAGAGATATGGATCCCATTTTATTTTTCTGCAGGTGGAAATCAATTTTTGCTTGCACCATTTGCTAAATAGGAAGGCTTTTTCTTCCCAAGTATATGGTTTTTGACACCTTTGTCAAAAATGAAGTGGGCATACCTGTGCAGGTTTGTTTCTGGGTCCTCTAATATGTTCTGTTGGTCTGTTTGGTACATCACTGTAGCTCTGCAACACAGTTCAAGGTCCAGTACTGTGGTATCTTGGCAGTCAGTGTAAGATTGCTTTGGGTTTCATTAGTCTTTTCTGCTTTCATATGAATTTTAGGATTTCCTCTAGTTCTGGAAGAGGTCAGTGAAGTTTTGATGGAATTACAGAAAATCTGCAGTCCTTTTGACAATATAGCCATTTTTATAACATTAGTCCTGCCAGTTCAGGAAGATAGAAGGTATACTAGTAATCTTCTCTTCTTTGGTTAGCTTGATTAAAAGTTTGTTGATTTTTGTCTGTCTTAAAAAAACAACAACCAGGCCGGGCGGTGGTGGCGCACGC
>NW_004949141.1:2490804-2502494 GCF_000317375.1 Microtus ochrogaster
CAATTCTTTGTTTCATTGATTCTTTGTGTTTCCCCCAACTTACAATACATAAGGCTTTAAGGAACATCATTAAGTTATATGAGGTCTCTCTTGTTATGAACTTCCTTAGAAGTAATACATTCTTTTTAAAATAATTCTTCGATAATTTCATACACGCATACAATGTGTCTTTGTCATATTTATCCCCCTTCACATCCTCCCAGACATTCTCCACCCCTTCCTGCCTCATGCTCCTTCCTGTTTTTCTTTTTAATTTTTCTTTTGTAAATATGGAGTCCCATTTAATACTGCCTCTACACACATGAGTGTCGGGCCAGCCATCCACTGGAGCACATGGTTGGTGAGAGCTGATTCTCCTTCTGCCATCAACCACCAACTACCAATAGCTCCTTGGTAGGGGTGGGCCCTCAAAAGCCCTTCTCTATCCATGCTGACATGTGGGTTGGCTTGATCTTGTGTAGATCTTGCTCAGGCAATTCAGAGCTGCTCTGGTTTTCTGTCATGTCCAGAAGACATTGTCTTGCAACAGTCCCCCAAGACCTCTGGCTTTGCAATCTTTCTGCTGCTCTTCTGTAAGTTTCCCTGAGCCTTTGGGTGTGGTGTAGATGTTTATGGCTATGCATTCAATAGCCATTCATTTTCCGCTCTTTGATCAGCTGTGAGTCTCTATTAACTACCATCCAACAGAGATGTTTCTCTGCTGAGGGCCAAGATCTGCACTAATCTGTGGGCATAAGCTTAGGTATTTAGAAGGCAGTAGTTTCTCCAGGAGGATCTGTGACTTCAGCTACAGGCATTTGGCCAGGCATGAGTTCCCTTCTGTGCAGTAGGCCTTAAATCCACTGTAAAAAGCAGATGGTCACCCTGTAACCAGTCTATTGCACCAAGAGGCATTTTATTGTAGCTCAAAGAACTCACTTCTGTGTAAGACCACTGATGCCTTCTCTTCCCAGTGGTCTGCATAGCACCTTCTGTACTTGAAAAACTAGCCAGCAGGGAAGCTTCCAAATCAGCACCAGCTTGATTTCTTGCTGTAACCAACGTGTGTGGTAGCAGTAGTTAGCAGATCGATAGGGTTTCCACATATTTCTCCAAGTTGCCTCTTGACCTCAAAGTGAGAAGTCAACAGTTTGGATGGTTTCATCATCTCCAGTGATGAGTCTACAACTCTATGTTATTCTTTTCAGATGCCTCGTATTGGTATGGAGGCACTTTACCATTTGCTGTCTGAAGGGTCCCTGGGATAAACACACACGTACATACACACACACACACACACACACACACACACACACACACACCTTATGCATATCTGAACTCTACCTTGAGCTGTTTTAATTGGCACAGTCTGTAAAGAGCTGCTTGTTTTTGAGGGGCCAAGTTTCTCCGTGCAGCCCTGGCCGTCCTGGAACTAGCTCTTGTAGACCAGGCTGGCCTCGAACTCACAGAAATCCGCCTGCCTCTGCCTCCCAAGTGCTGGGATTAAAGGTGTGTGCCACCACCACCCAGCTGTCAACAGCATTTTTTAAAGGAACACATTATCTAGCTGAATTTTTAGATCTTTCTTTCTTTACCCAAATCCTTTAAGTTTTCTTTATTATATGATAATTTTGTCTAGACTTAAATGACCTACAAAGATAATAGAGTCACATGGTATCTGTACTTGGAAGAAAGATTCGATAGTTGGAGGGGGGTTAATCCTCCAGAAGCATGGTAGATCCACTTGGGAGAGAAGGGATCCTCCATCCTCTTCCATCTCTCTCCCCTGGCAGCTGCTACCCAGGGCCTGCCCCACCTCCTGTTCCTGACTCCTGCTGACCACCAGTCCCTGCAGGACTCCTGACAGACTGGCATCTGTGCAGAGGGCATGCTTGATGGACACCACAAAGGACACTGTGGCCTTTGTTAGGACATGAACTGTGTAGACTCTAGAGAATGTGCAAGTGAATTTATACTCAAAGCTCTTCCCCAGTGTGGGGGCTTTTGTTAACAATATCTTGGAGGGCTCTGAAGTGTATAATAGGGCTTTTCCAAAACTCTCATATCAAATGGTGTGTTGTATTTTAAGTCTTCAATCAAGATAAAGTAAAAACTGAGCATGAGTAACTTTGCCAAGAAGCAAAATACAGATTATGGAAATGGTTCTGGCTTGTCTCTGGATTTGTCAGTATTTTTGTGAATATCTTTGAAGGGACATCTTAAGATACCCAATCTCAATGTTGAAATAGGGCGCCTCAAAATTAAAAATTAGAACATAATAGATGCTCTTGAACTTTTCCGTACAGAAATACAGCCCTCTTCAGTGAGTTGACAGTTTGTCAAAATACGTTTGTCAGCATGGTCAACTTTGTCTCCCTTGACTAGTATATTACCAGAAGCCCAGCTTCAATATTTTCAATTTAGTACCACCTCCTTGCCTCTCTCTCCACATTCTCCCTGCACCGTGTGTGCAGCCTATACACATTTATTTCTTTATTCAACCCTTACAGGGAGGTTGCTACAGTTACTCTTTTTCTAACTCAAACCTCCCCCTTCACTTTATTTCTTAGCAAATGGCTTTATCGACTTAATTAAATCATTGAATAGTTTCAGCTGAAGCCTGCTGAGCATGGTGACTGGCGTGGGAGACCAAATGGAGATGACAGCAGCGTCTGCCGTCAAAGAACACACTTCCTCCCGATAGAAGACACAGGCTGATGTGGGGCAGTTCTTGTGTGCTCTGGTAGAATCCTCAAAGATGGTGTGGTCTCACTTTCTGACCCGCTGCTGTTCCATCTTCTTAGGTATAGCACACAGTCAGACAGCCCTTAGGATCTACAAACCAGCCACGATGGTACCTCTGTGTAGTGTGGGCTACTCTGAGGGCCAGGGCAGGAGGCCCACTTGAGACCAGCCTGGGAAACCTGGTAAGAGAACATATCAAAACAAGCAGTTGAAATCTAAAACTCTGGTCTCCCATGTCTCTTGAGTATTAGACTCTCTGATGTCCACATCCTCATCTCTCCCATCCAGCTGTCTCTACCCTCAGTGAGCAAAGTGTACAGTTGTCACCTTCCTGTCCTTAAACTTCTTTCTGCTCCTGTCACCCACAGCAAAAATCCCAGCTTTTCTTGACCTGGCCTGGCCCATCTGCCTAGCTTCATGGGCTTCTTTCCTCTTGTTCCTCCTGTCTCTTCACCCCTTGGTAGTACTGGGTGTAGTTGGACTTTTCATTGGGACCATTGGCTCCCCAATAATGACACAGAGACTTGTCATTAACTACGAAAGCTCGGCTGATAGCTTAGGCTTCTTTCTAACTAGCTCTTATAACTTAAGTTAGCCCATATCTTTTAATCTATGTTCTTTTATGCAATTTGGTTACCTTTGCTCTGTATTGCCCATGCTGCTTTCTCTGCTTCTTCTGGCATCTCTGCCCTCCTTCTTCCCAGCACCCTCTGGAAATCCTGCCTAGCTATTGGCCATTTAGCTTTTTATTAAACCAATCAGAGTGATACATCTTCACAGCGTACAAAAGAATTACTCCACAACAGCTGGGCAGCTTGGAGTCTGCCCATCCCTCCCTTTGTCTGTGTCCTCAGTCTTCCACACTGCTTTCTTGAGTACAGCTCACCTGCATGTAGGTCATGGCTGTAAAGCTGTACATGTGCTTTGATTTGATTCTGTTTTAGAAAATACTTAAAGAATGATTAATAGAAAAGTTACCATCTTAGCATTCATAATAGGAAAGGCTATTCTAAGAAGGAAATAGGGAAGGAGGCCAATTAAACACTTGGGAATCTAACTGGATCTAAATCAGCAAGCACGAGAACATGAATGAGGAGTGCCAGAGACGAGAAGGATGGGTATTAGCAGTGCACACTGGTCAGAGGAGAGTGTGGGCATGGCTAGCCACCTGCTGCCTGCCCTGGCCAGTTAAGTTAAAAGCAGAAGCTTGCTTGGTGACCTTGGAGGTTTCGCCCTTTGCAGTGCACACCTCTGACACAATGACAGCTGGCATGTTAGTGCCACAACAGAAGTTCCATAAATTTTGCTATTTTTAACCCTCTTTGCAAAAATACTCACATTTCTCCACTTTGCAATCAAAAAGGGTCATTAAAATTCTACTCTTCTGTGAGTAGAGATTGCTCTTCTTCACCTGTTCCTCTTCTGCCTGTCTATCACTTATTTTCCACCTTCCCTGATTGTAATTGGACAGTTTATGTGCATTCATTAAAAAACAAACAAAAACAAACAAACAAAATACTAGGGGTGTGTGATGGTTTCATAAGGCACTTGCACCCAAGACTGACAACTGAAGTTCAGTCCCTAGAAATAGCATGGTAGAAGGAGCAATTCCCACAGGTTGTCCTCTGGCCACCGTATGTGCACCTTATCCCCAAATACACACACACAAAACAGAGGAATAAGTAAATAAATATTCAAAATTATTTGAAAGAGAAAAACCCTTCCTTTCCAGTAGCTTCCCTGTATTTGGCCAGATCTGTTGACAGTAATCGAGTCTGAGAGCTGTGGGCATCAGCAGTCCACCGCTCCTTTCAGGCTGTGCTGTGCTCAGTGAGCTGTGCCGCCTGTGCCGTGGCTCTGCTGAGCCGGGTGATATCTGCTAGCATGTGTCTCCCATGCTCTTCCCACTTCCCGAAGAGCTACTTTCAGCATTCCTTGTAAAGCAGATGTGTTGCAACGTAGTTTCTCAATTTTTCTTTGTCTGAGAAAATATTTCCCTTTCAGCTTTTAAGAGCTAATTTTGCTGAATTACAGAATTTTAAGTTGCTGCTTTGCTTTTCCCTTCAGCACTTAAACACTGTTCCTGCTGTGCTTGCATGGTGTTTGAGGTCTATTGAACTCCCCGTCTGTTCTCTCCACCTGCGTCTTTAAGGTCTTCCCTCTGGCTCCCCTCCACTCATCGGAGTCTGATGCTCCTCTGTGTGGGGTGCTTTGTTTTTTTTGCTTGTTCTGTTTTGTTTTTTAAGCATTTAGTTTTTGGTGTTCTTTACTCTTCTCAGACCTATGGTTTAAATTTGGCTACTGTTTATTTCTTCCCCACTTTCTTTTTCTCTCTCACAGTTCCACGGTGTATTTATTTTTCCCGGTCTTACTGTAGTTTGTGGATATTCTGTTCTGCTTTTCTTTGTTGCTTTTCAGTTTTGGACATGTGTGTGGCCACCCAGAGAAGCTCCCAGACTCTGCCTTCAGCTGTTTCAGTCCCTGGCTGCTTTTCCCCTCGGCACTTTAAATGCTGTTCCTGCAACACTGCAAATATGTCAGAGGCGCTCTTTACTTCTGTGTTGTTTTTTCTTCTAGGTTTTCATCCAGTCTTCGAGTCTGTGTGCGTCTGTGTGCTTATGCTATTCTCTTCTTGCTTGCCTGCTTTTCCTTTCAAAACTCTTAGGGCGTTATTTCACATCCCAGCACCGCCGCTCAGTCTGCTTCTGTTGCTTGCTGCATCTTTTCAAACCACATTGTTTTGTCTCCTCGTATGTCTTGTAATTTGGGGGTGAAAGTTAGACATCTCTATGTAAAAGAAACCGGAGTAAATGGACCCTCAGATTTGGAGTTCTAATGTTCGTCTGCCTAAGAGTCTGTATTTATTGCTTGCTGTAGCTGTAATATCTCAGGCTGGAATTGCTCCCCCCCCCTTTCTTTCTTCCCTTGGGTTCCCATAGAAGTTGCTTCTTGAAGAAAGTCTGGAACACTGGTTTCCACCAGTGTTCTTCAGCTGGATTTTAGCCATCGAGGCCCTGTCCCTTGTGTTTACAGAGTGTCACCTTTCCTCTGAGGCAGAAAGGTTGGAGTTGGGCCTTTGTCTTCTCCAAGTCAGTTAAGCGCTGTGAACCCCAGTTTGTGGGCTCCTCAGGAGCAGGTCTGCAGAAGCTCGCTGCCTCACAGCTCTGGAGGCTGGACTGGCAGGGTTGAGCCACAGGGGAGAGCCCTTCTCCCCTCCACCATCTCTGGTGGGTCATGGCAGTCTGGCTTTCCTAGGCTTAGGAACTCCATTTTCACCCAGTACTCTCCCTGTGCATGTCTCCATCACGGGAAATTTGTCCAGTCAGAGGTGCAGTGACCTCCCCTGTGACCTTATTCAACTCACTGTGTCTGCAAAGACTGTGTTTTCAAATGCCACAGCTAAGGTATTTGGACTCACAAGTCATTAATCAACTGAGCGTGATGTAGTCCCGTCCATCATGGCGGGCCTGTTGAGAAGAATGAACTGCTCTGTGTATTTGGAGGTGTCTGTTTCTCTCTTCTTCCTGGTGGACAGGAGGGGAGTTTTCAGTGCCCTTCACAGTTGGACCAATGGGTCTCCTGCAGGAACCCAGAAGCCTAGTGTCTGCTCTGCTTCGGCTCTAGTGATTGTTCCCACCTGTCTCTGCTGCTGGCATTGCCTTAAGTCTTGGATGAAATGAATGATTGTTCACCTTTGAGTTTTCATTTGGGGACATAGGTGGTTTTCAGTCTTCTTACAGAGCAAGTCAGCAGGTGTTTGCTTGTGCTGGTTCATGTGCTCACGGCGACTGCCTAGGAGCTGCCCCAACATCAGTTCCTGAACCTTTGCTGGGAGATGTTTAAGGAGTGTCTGTGTGGTGGTGTCACAGAGCTGCCTCTGGTCTGCCTCACCTGAACCTGGAAGTTTGCCTGTGGAGACGGCTGAGATGACTGGGTCAGACAGCCCTTGCTAGGGACAGCTAACCGATTCTAGTGATGGGCATAAGGACGCTTGTATACGTGATGAGGATGGTTGCAGAGCTTGTATTATAATTAATGGTACTTTGGAATAGTTTTAGTTATCTATGGGTATTTTGTGTATTCGGCCCTCCCTTTCCCATGAGTTTTTAATCTAGTCTGTACAGCATTGGGCTGGCCTAAATAGTGTCTGTACCTGATGTCGTTTGAGCTGATCCTTTCTGTCTCTCCTGGTGACTGATAAAGGCTGTCTCTCTGTCCATGTGGGAGAGCAAGAGGAATGAACATTCTTTTTCATGACGATCATAGCAGTATCCAAATTTTTAATAAGACTTGGAGGGTTGGCAAGATGGCGCAGGGAATAGGGCACTTGTCACAGAAGTGTAAGGACCACAGTTTGAATCTTAGGATCTTATAAAAGCTGAACAGGCATTAAGGCCACCTGTGACCCCAGCACTCAGGCGGCAGAGGCAGGGCAATCCGTAGGGCAAGTTGGCTAACAAGAGTAGTTGGTATTGTTGAGTTCAAGATTCACTGAGAGACCTTGCCTCAATACACAGAGTGGAGTGAAATTGTGGAAGACATCTGATGTCAACTTCAGACCTCTGTGCACATGCACACGCGCACACATGCTCACACACCAGCAGGCACGCACGCATGCAACACATAACACAAGCAGAAGAAATTAGAAAATCTGACACTTATTAGTTAAACTAAGGAAGCAGAAAGTGACCAAATTCCAGGTCCATGGCTCCATCAGTATGATGTAGCAGAGGGTGGGCTGTCACACAGAATGAGATGCCTGTTTTCTTTGGCCTCTGCCACATCCAAACAAACAAACAAACAAACAAAATTCACAGCATTGCAGCTGTTCCTATCTGAGGGACTCCAGACAGCTAGTCACAAGGTGAAGAGTCATTACGGACAGCAGGGGAGGAATCAATGCCACTGATTCCTCCTTGCCAGGGAACAGGGCTCCATCTGTATCAGTTCCTCTTCCAGTTGCTGTTAAAAAGCAGACTAAAGCAGGTAGGGCTTATCTGCCTCACAGTTGACTGTGAGCCTTGGCAGCGAAGGTGGGGCACGAGGTATCCCGTGGGATCACAGTGCACCTTCAGTCTGGAAGCATGGACAGATGGATGCTGTGTCCCAGCTGTTTTCTTCTTTCTGCTCAGTTTAGGACCTGAGCCCACAGAATGGTGTGCCCACAATCTGGATGAGTCTTCACACCACAGCTCCTTATCGAGACCTCCACACAGGTTCCCAGAGACTTGTCTCCCAGGTGGCTCTTGATCTTGTCAAGCCGACAGTGTTGATCATCACACTACCTAAGCCAGTTGCTTGTGGAGTTTTATACAGTGTAGTATTTATTATTTCACAGTTCCACATTGATTTTATAGGTCTTTGCTACCGGTAATATCTGGGGCGAGGCCTTTGTTCAGGCAGTCTGACACAGTTGCGTGCTTTGATGGCCTGGACTAACTGTGGCCTTTCTAACATGGAATGTTTGTGAGAAGCTGAAACTTCAGCCTTTAGGTCTTGTGAAGCAAGTTGACCCGAGTGAAAGCAATGGAGAAAACAAGTTAACGGTTGCGTGTCAAAGTCTGCATTGGGGTGTACCGTTGAGTTCTCAGTCTAAGCATCAAAAGTACTCGGTGGTTTACTACCACATCTAAGGACAAAGAGTTTTCAAGCAGACAGACTTGCTTAGCTTAGTGACCCCAGTTTGTTAAAGCACTGAGGGGGGTTGTGAAACCTTGCCCCAAAGCCTTCATTCGCAGTGAAGAGATGCTTCTTTGGTGGGGGTGGAAGCCGCACTTCGTTTTCCGAAGAATGAGATGTAGAATGCAGTAGGCGCCAGTCTGTTCGAGCGGAATGTCAGCTTGCTTTCTTATAATGACCCAGGACCACCACCAGGGTGACACTGCCCCAATGGGATGGGCTCAGTCTGGTGGGGGAGTTTTCTCAGTGGACTTCCCAGAGGACTGTAGTCTGTGTCAAGTTACAGAAACTAGCCAGCACAGTGCTGTCATTGTGGCTGGGAGGGGACGTACAGTGGGAACAGCAGCTCAGACTGGGGTTATTTGGTAAGTACAGCAACTCATAGTTCTCATTGTTTAAGCTGAATTGGGTCTTATTTCTTTTAGGACAAAGTATGACTTTTGTTAATTGTTCCATGTGAGCCAAGACCTATTCCGCACCTCTACTGTTATGTATGGTAGAGTGCAGCAGAGTAGTCCAACACCATAGGCAGATTGAGTTCATAGTTTTAGCTCATAGAAGGTGGCCTTGCTTTAATGAGGTAAGCTGCTCCTTTTGATTATAGATGTGCCCTCTTGCCTTCTGCTTTCAGGGAGGGCGTTCACATCAACCAGGAGTTGCTGCAGATACCGCCTTCTGTTACAGAGCAGTTCATCGAGCTGCTATGTCAGTTCAGTCCAGACCAAGTCATAGAGACGCTGCAAGTCCTCGAGTGCTACCGTCTGGAGGAAACCATTCAGGTGAGACCTGCCGCGTGCGTGCGTGCGCAAGACAAGTGCGAGGTTCCCCGCAGGGTCTCCCCTTCCCAGGTGCGCACAGAGACTCAGGTGTGCCGTTCTTGCAGAAGCTGGAAAGTATTAAGTGCTGGCACCCAAGGTGGCATCGTCACTGCAATAGTCAGCTGCTTTGAGACAACACTCAGCCGTCCCTGCAATGAGTCAGGTTTTATTTAAATTCTAACTAGCAAAGTGAGCCTGAAAAGGGACCTCGGCAAGTTCCTGTCTGCAGACAGTGAAGGTTAAACAGTCCTGGCGAGCCAGGAAGTGCAGCAGGCTAAACAGCCCAGCAGCTTCAGCACTCTCCTTCCTTGCCTCAATTTCCTTCCTTCCTTTTTGAGACCAGGTCTCTCTGTGTAGCCCTGGTTGTCCTGGAACTCACTCTGTAGACCAGGCTGGTCTCAAACTCATAGAAATCTGCCTACCTCTGCCTCCTGAGTGCTGGAATTAAAGGCATGCACCTTGAATTTTCTTAGTTACTTTCTTCTGCTTCTCAGTGAGTGAGAGACAGAGGCAGACAGACAGAGACTCTGTGTGTGTGTGTGTGTGTGTGTGTGTGTGTGTGTAGGTGTGTATTATGAGACTAATATGTTCCCCATTTAACATTTAGATAGAACATTATGTCTGCTTTCCTTTTTCTCCTAACCAATAGCGACCTGTATTTTCTGCATCCACTCCCTGCTGTCTTCGTACTTTAAAAATATTGAGTTATGAAATATCTCAGGTATTGCAGGATGTGCACAGTATCAACTCCAAGGAACAACCAAGTAAATTTCAGTTCCAACCTTGCCTTACTTATTTTACAGATAAAACACCTTTTTGTCTTTCTCCCATCCCTTTTCCTCTGAGGTTACCATCAACCAAATGCGTGGTGTGGTGTTTACCCTTCAACCCTGTGGGTTTTTTGCTATTATTATCAGAGCTGCAAGTCTGTATTCTTGTGCATAAATTCATGTGCCTGCATGGCTTCCCACTGGAAATGGACTTGACCCAGATGTGACCTATCCTTTGACATCATGTGACTTCTAAACATGTACTAAGATGCATTCATAGGTGGCCTGTGCACCTTAGGTGGGCCGTACCTGCTATGGTAGCCGAGTGCTGACATTTCCAGTATTCCCAGCAGTTTCTGTTCTCACCAGTATTTTTTTTTGTTTTTTTTTTTTTTTTTTGGTTTTTCGAGACAGGGTTTCTCTGTGGCTTTGGAGTTTGTCCTGGAACTAGCTCTGTAGACCAGGCTGGTCTCGAACTCACAGAGATCCGCCTGCCTCTGCCTCCCGAGTGCTGGGATTAAAGGCATGCGCCACCACCGCCCAGCTCACCAGTATTTTTGATGTGTGTCATTTCCCCACAGCCTTGATGAGTCTTAATTTTTTAACCAGTTGGGAAACATTTCCACTTAATGTACTTAGTATGTTTCATTTTGACAGTGTGATTGTGTCCCTAGTAGGCATTCACGTCGGTTCCCTTTTCCTGCTAGGTGTTTGCCCTTCTCATTCACTTGTAGAAGCTGGTCTGATTTCTGCATCCCTTGTTCTCCACCAGCTGTGGATTAGAAGTGCATCTTCATCCTGTCTGGTGCATCGTTAGCATGGCTTCTACTTCTGCTTCAGCTCACTCTTCTAAGGGTTAAGCTTGTGCACTCCTGACACAAAAGGTTTCCCTTCTGATTTCTGTAATTTAACATCTTAGGTTTTAGACTTTAATCCATCTGTAGGCTGATCAAGAGAAAGGATTATATCTTCTTCCTTACATGATGCTAAATGACATTACTTATATTTTATGAGCTTTCCTTACTGAATTTTTTAAAAAAATTATTTATCATTGTATGTGTGTGTTGTATGCATATATATGCACATACAGCGATAATATACACATATATATATGGAGATACGCACACACAGACACGTGCATGTGCAGACAACTTTCAAGAGTCCTTCCCCCATGGCATCTGGGGACTGAACTGAGGCCATCAGTTTTCAGGCAGCCCCTTTCCCCACTGAACCATTTTGCTGGCCCTCTGTCTGAGTCAGGGTTACTGCTGTGATGAGACACTATGACCAAAGAAACTTGGGGAGATAAGAGTTGATTCGGCTTATCCTTCCTCTTCACTGAAGGAAGTCAGGACAGGAACACAAACAGGGCAAGAACATGGAAGCAGGAGCTGATGCAGAGGCCATGGAGGGGAGCTGTTTATTGGCTTGCTCCTCATGGCTCTCAGCCTGCTTTCTTATAGAACCCAGGACCACCAGCCCAGGAATGGTACCACCCACAAAGGGCTGGGCTCTCCCATATCAGTCACTGTTGTAATATGAGCGGCGGGGCTGCATCCCCAGCACCCCGGCCGCCTGGCTAGCTTATGCCCAGGAATAACAACACACAAACTGTATTCTTTTAAACACTGCCTGGCCCATTAGTTTCAGCCTCTTAACCCATTTCTAATAATCTATGTAGCACCACAAGGTGCGCTTA
>NW_004949141.1:2505134-2507038 GCF_000317375.1 Microtus ochrogaster
GTCTCTCTGAGCTCACTTCCTCTTCCTCCCAGCATTCTGTTCTGTTTACTCCTCCCACCTGTGTTTTAACCTATCAGGACCAAGCAGTTTCTTTATTGCTTAACCAATGAAATCAACAGATTGATATATGATACTCCCACATCAAGTCACTCATTAAGAAAATGCCCCACAGGCTTGACTATAACCCAGTCTTCAGTGGAGGCTCCCTCCTCTCTGATGACTCTGGCTTGTGTCAAGTTGACATAAAATTACTCAACACTCCCTCCTTACTGATTTATTTATTTATTTAAAAAACCTATCTTTTCTCATTTTACATTCCAGTCCCAGTTCCCACTTCTTTCCCTCTTCCTGCTCCCTAAACTTCCCCCCACCCCAGCCCCATCCATTCCTCAGAGAGGGTAAGGTTTCCCATGGGAAGTCACCAAAGTCTAGTATGTTGCTTTGAGGCAGGACCAAGGCCCTCCCCCACTATATCTAGGCTGAGCAAGGTATTCTCCAAATAGAATGAGTTCCAGAAAGTCAGTACTAGCAGTAGAGGTAAATCCTGGTCGCGATAGTGGCCCCACAGCCTGCCTCAGCCATACAACTGTCACCCACATTTAGAGGGCCTAGTTTGGTCCTATGCTGGTATCCCTGCTGTCAGGCCGAAGTCAGTGGGCTCCCATTAGCTCAGGTCAGCTGTTTAAGTGGGTATCCTCATCATGGTCTTGAACCCTTTGCTTGTATTCTCACTCCTTCCTCTCTTCAACTTTGGGAACTCAGCCCAGTGCTCCTCTGTAGATATCTGCTTCCATCAGATGCTGGATGAAGGTACTATGATGTCATTTAAGACAGTCATCAATCTGACTACCGGGGGACCTCCTTACTGATTTCTAACAGCATGCTGTGTTAGATTAAACTCTACACATGCACGGATCTATGTGTGGTTCTCCTCTGTCTCTTGGATGTCTTTCCTTACATGCACATCACACGTTAGTCACTGCAGCTTTACAGGAAGGCTTACTGTCCAGGGACAGCCATGCTCCCTCCCTTCTTGACAGTACTCCAGCAGTTCCCTGCCTCTTCCCAGCCTGCATCACTCAGGAACCACAAAACCAGATTTCTTTAGAGACCTGGAGCTTCGACTTTGAAGTGCAATTCGCACCGGTGCAGAGGGCATCGTCAGCTCTGTGGTCCTGGTGCTTCACATTCAGAAATATTTGCCTTTCTAAAATGCCTCTGTGTCTTTGGTAAGGTTTTATGACCTTTTTTAATTTTTTAAGACAGAGTCTTACTGTGTATTCCTGGCTAACCTAGAACTCAGTATATAGAGCAGGCTGGCCTTGGACTCGGATCCTGCCTCTGCCTCCGGAGTGCTGTCATTATAAAGGTTTGCACCACTCTGCCCTGTCTCTCCAGGGCATTTTCATTGTTTATTGTGGTGGCATTTAAATGCAGAGGATCAATACAAGTTGTTTGTATGTATTTTATGACAATGACACTTTCCAAGAATAGTAATAGTTTGGGATTCTACAGCCCAGCCTTGTTCTCACGTGTCTATGTACCATAGGACACAACTGAATAGAAGCAGTGTGCCTTCCGTCCTGTTTCTGATTTAAAGGGAACTTGGCAGATACTTTGCGGTGATTATGGTGTTTATTAGAGGATAATCAGGGATAACATCTCTTAAATTTCTGTTCAGGTTGGTTGTGTGGCTATGAAAGCGTGTTATGTTTTACCAAATGATTTTTCTACATTTCTTGAGATGTTTCTCCTTTGATCTGTGTGACGGTGCAAAAATGTTAATTGTCAGCTTGATCAGTTACCGAGTCACCTGAGAAAGAAGCCACAGGTGCACAAGTGGGTGCTCCAGCCTCTGGGCACCTAGGAGGGGTTGACCACAGGGGTGCTCCAGCCTCTGGGCA
>NW_004949141.1:2507448-2521715 GCF_000317375.1 Microtus ochrogaster
TGAGTAGGCTGGTTGGCACGGAGAGAACTATCTGAAGTAGAGAGTGAGCCGCGCTCCAGCAGCCGTTCCTCACACTGCTCTGCTCCCTGATTGTGAACGAGGTATGAGCAGCCGCTACCAACCTGCTGCTGTTTTAACTTCGTCATGGGGAACGGTGGCTTTGAACTGTGAGCTAGAGTGATCCTTCTCCCTTAAGTCGTCCGCTGGGTGTATCCTCACAGCAGTGGAGAAGCTGAGACGATCTGGGCGCCTGCCCTTCCCTGTGCCACCTTAGCCTTCTCTAGTACTCGCTTGTTTCCATTTTCTGTGCTTTCCCCTTTTGTCTCTCAACACACTTAGTTTTCTTTCACTGATTTAGATATTCCTAGTTTATTAACTTTTACTAAACCCCGTAAGTCCGCCAGTATCTACCCCTTTTCAGTCGTTTTGTTCTGAATGCTTATGTAGAGTTACAGCTGACACTGTCTCCTTTATGGCATATTGTTTGTTTATGTGTGTTGGCTTTTCTCCAGGGGATGTACCTCATTCAGATGTGTGACAAATTTGGAAAACAGACAAAGGAATGAGTTTGCTCAAAGTAGAGCTGCCAGATGGTTCACTATAGGACAGGCTCCACATTCTGTACTGTGCAGTAGCGTACTGCGAAGGCACGGGTTTGTTGATGACTGTCACGTGTTTTGTGTGCTGTACTCTTTGTACTCTGTAAACAAGATTTACAGAAGTGCTTTCTTTCTTTCTTTCCTAGATTACACAGAAGTATCAGCTCCACGAAGTCACTGCGTATCTGTTGGAGAAGAAAGGGGATGTTCACGGCGCCTTCCTCCTGCTGCTGGAGGTAGCGTTTGACTGTGTTCATTGTCACACTCTGTCTCTCTGAAATGTCTCAGTCTATCCTTGTCTCTTGTGTTTCGAGGTAAGCTGCAGACAGAAATATGTTTTATCTTGGGGCTCATTGAGAACAGCCCCATATTTATGTATGGCACCATTTTAAAGTCATAATTTATATTCATGAAAAGTATCTACAGTGTAAAATGGTATAGCCAAGCCACCTACAAATTACCAGAGCAAGAGTGATAAAACAATCTCATCCCTGAAGATCCCAAATCTAGAAGTATGCCAGGTGTCAAGAGACTGGAGGGAGATGCAATGACAGTTTGCTCATAACTAAATATTACACAGCACAACATCACTTATAAATGTAATAGGAGAGAAATCTCAAAAGCATCATGGTGACATGAAAGAATTATACAAAAGAAAACATTGGACATTGAGAAAGTGCATGAGTGGTTTCCTCTTAGTATAATGCAAAGGTAGCGATGATCACTATTTTCTTTGCAGACCATGCACAAATATGTACATTTGTCAAAATAACTTTATCAAATGTTATATGTACAACTGTGGATGTTAGGGAAAGTCAGACGCAGGACTGGGACTTGTGCTATGAGCATAGGTTTGTCACGTCCTCACCTCATGCAGCTCACCCATGTGTTTCATGACCTGATAAGAATTTCATACTCGCATCGAAAACACGATAAGTTGCTCCCCTCAGTGCTGCTCTAAGGGAACCAGTGTGACTGCTCAGTGGTACAGAGGGGCACACATGGGCAGACTGGTGACACTTGATCTTTTGTGGCCATTCCTACGCTGCAAACTATGTGGATAAGTAGTCAGTGCTGAATGACAGCAGAAGAACATTGTGTCTGTTTATTTACTTATTTACACCTGTATTTCTGTGGGCACACACAAGCCACAGTGTCCATGTGGAGGTCATTTCTCGCCTTCCACCATGTGGGTCCCAGGGATGGAACTCGGGTCTTCAAGGCTTGGTGGCAGATACTGAGCCATCTCATCACCTGTTTCTTTGGGGTTCATCTCTAAAATTTGTTCTGCAAGTATTTAGAGGGTAGAAATATGAACTGTTTGGTCACCTCTGTGTTTTTACCTTCTAGAGACTGCAGAGCAGACTGCAAGAGATAACTCGGCAGGGTGGAAGTAAGTTCTTGGATGTAAATGCTTTTCCTCCACTAACCATATGTTGTAAAACTTTTTATATAATATATTGCCTTAATTTAGTAATAACTACACATAGCCATTTTCATAGATACTCTTTATTTTCATGGCAGATGGAAGTTTTAGAGGTTGTCAAGGATACTTGACAGAGAGTCATGCACTGCTGTGGCGTGATGAGGTTAGCTGTGTAGGGACTGTGGCCTCTCTCACTGCCTTGTGGCCATTCCCCATTGTACTCTATACATGTGCCTTGGCTGTGTGTAGGTGTTGGGAGAGGCTGCTCATTCGTTCCCAGCTGCCGAGACTCGAAATAACCACACAGAAACTGTATTAATTAAATCACTGCTTGGTCTATTATCTCTAGCTTCTTATTGGCTAATTCTTACATATTAATTTAACCCATTTCGATTAATCTGTGTATCGCCAGCAAAATCCCAGCTCATCTGTCCCCAGTGGAGGCTACATGGCATCTTGCCATGCCACTGGTCCCCAAGGTGCTCACTGTGGTGTCTGACTACATGTAGGTCCATGACTAACAGGCTTAAACTTGGTGTCTATGCCAAACAGCAGCAGATCCGAGCTTCTTGTCTACTGTACCCCCAAGCAGTAAATCTGGAGTGACTGACACAGATATATAAGCTTTGTTGTGTTTATTGACATTTCTTTTAATTTTTAAAAATTATCATAAAACAAGAAAAAAACTACCAAAAGACTTAGCAACAATAAATATTATCATACTGTAGTACATACATCCCCACTATCTGGCTGAATGTTTTCTGTCACCCCAGCAGAGCCTCTGTTCCTATGGGCAGCAGTTCCCCAACACCACTTTGTCTTCTGCTCTCCAGTTACAGCATTCACTTTCTGATTTGCCTGACTCATGAGAGTGGAATCCTAGTGCATTTGAGTTTACCTTTGGTGTAATGTCTTTAAGGTTCATAAATGTTGGAAAACATGTCAGAATGGTCCTCTAAAGCTGCACAGTGTCCCGCTGTGTGGGTGTCTACCATGTGCATTTACCCATTAGCAGACACTTGGGCTGGTCCACCTTTGGTCTGCTAGATAGTTGCTATGAACATCCTTGGTATGCAGGTATTTTTAGGTTCTCACTTTCATTTCTTTTGGGTATAAAGCCAAAATGGGATCACTGAATAAAGCACTAACTTTAAAAGTTCCTTTGTGCTGGGAGTTGGATCCACAGCATTACTCATGCCTGCCAGACGGGTGCGTTCACTGTTTTAGGGTTCTCCATAGCAGGCCATGGTTCACAACCTCTGCAGTGCGTGAGATCAGTCACGCCGCATTCTCACTGATGCGTTCATCCTTGCCCCTTCTCTCTCCTTTCTTTCTCCAGTCCTGATGGGTGTCGGGGGCTGCCTTCCACTCCACTCCTCTCTCCCTTCATCCCTTATTTCCATCTGTGGCATCAGATGTTTTGATTGGCCGAGCATCTTCTCATGTACTTGTTTTGACCACTCACATTTTTTTTTCCTGGAAAAATATCTGTTCTGCTCCTCCATCCATTTTTAGTTAGCTGTTTGCTGACAGTCTAACTTCTCCTGCAGAAGGTGAGGGAATCCTTCATGGGTGAGTTGTAGGTTGTCTCACCTCTTCTTGAACCCTTCCTCCATACATTCTTCTAGTTCTCTTTCATCCAGCAACTCTGTAGATAATTCACCCATACTTTTTGATGCTGAGGTCCTAGGTAACAGAGTTTGTGTTGAATCCTGGCCATCTTGTATTACACTATGGCTTTTTGGAACCTATGAAAATACTTGATTTACTTTTCATATTGGTGATCAAACTAGAATCTAGTTATTACTTTTGAACTGTCAGTACATGCTCAATCAATTTGATTATGTTATATTTGGTGCATTTTGTGATATTTTTCTTAAATCTAGCGTTAAAAAACTAATTTTACAGATATATGAATAGGCAAGGGAAACTAGAAAGGGCATTTCCTGATCACTCTGGTAATTTGTAGGCAGCTTGTCTGGAAGCCAGTTTTCCAAAGTTCATGGTCTCATAACCCATTTAGTAACAGCCTTCTGCCTTCAGATCTGCTGTTGACAGTGTGCTAAGAGATCCAGATATCTGCTGAGTGCATGGCCTTGTGTTTAGTTCCCATAGGTAGCCCGCCCTCCTTTGTGAAGGAGACACGGGGAGATAAAACTTGTAATATAAGTGGAACAGAGTGTGCCAGTGATGCCGTGGGAATGGCAAAGGAGTTGAGAGAGTTCAGGGACTAGTTGTGACTCAGTCTGTGTTGTAGAAAGACATACTATACAGAGCATGGAAGGGGGCTTTGAGGCTTGGGTCGGGAGTGTGTGGATGTGGCTGGCCACTAGCCTTAGGCAGAGTCTGCTTTTAAGGACTGGGGATCTTTGGTGGCTTTTGTACAGAGAGGTGATCTGATTGGTCTTGTATGAAAGAGAACAGAAAGGAAGGCTTAGGTCAGAAATGCAATGAGGAGCCAGTGCTCCATCTGGGGACAGGGAGGGCACAGCAGGCTTACAGGTAGAACAAGGGGTACAGAGAAGGAAGCCTCAAAGATGAGAACGACTCAGATCGGGGAACTTGGAGATGATGGCTCTAACTGCTCTGGAAATGACGGGGAGAAGCAGATCTGAGGTGAGGTGAGTAAGGTAGGTTGGGCTTGGCTCCTGTATTAGTTACCTTTCTCAGTGCTGGGACAGGGTCCTTGATCGGAGTGACTGAGGAAGGAGGTGAGGGTACAGTCCTTCACAGCAGGGAGAGTGTGAGGCAAGAGCAGCTCTGGCTCTGGCAGCAGGAGCCTGAGGCAGCTGGTCATGTGACTTTGGGTCAGGAAGAGAGAAGCACAGGCATTCTGCTTGTTTTGCTTTATTGAGTCTGGACTCTAGCCCTCAGGATAGTGACACCCATGTTCAGGGCTCTCCCAGGACTCTAGCCCTCAGGGTAGTGACACCCATGTTCAGGGGTCTCCCAGGACTCTAGCCCTCGGGAGAGTGACACCCATGTCTGGGGTCTCCCAGGACTCTAGCCCTCAGGGTAGTGACACCCATGTTCAGGGGTCTCCCAGGACTCTAGCCCTCAGGAGAGTGACACCCATCTTCAGGGGTCTCCCAGGACTCTAGCCCTCGGGAGAGTGACACTTATGTGGCTCCCCAGCTCATCAGTAAAAACTCGTTGGATCCCCCCCACCCCACAGCACACATAGGGGTATGTTTCCATGGTGATTCTGAATTCAGTTGAGTTGACAATAAAGATTAACCAACTAAAGCTACACACAGAGAGAGGGGAAAAAAGTGTGTGATTTACAGAAACTCTGAGGTCATAGTAGGATATCTTTTAAGTGACATTCATCCTCTTTCCAAATCTAGATACAACAGAGGCTTTTCCACTGAAGGCTGTTGAAGATACCATGGTAGAGACAATTGCTCTCTGCCAGAGAAATTCACAGAATTTGAATCAGCAGCAACGAGAGGTAGGCTGATACCTGCTTAGGCGTTTAAAAAAACGTGTTCTGTGTGGAAACTCACAGTTAATTCTATTTCTACTGCCCTCTTGGCAACCTGAATTTAATTTGTTTGGGCTTTAATCACTTCTTAGTGTTCCCAGGAGCATAAGGCTCTTGACGTTATCATTGGGAGGATCTGGAGGATCCGGCTCCTCTCGTGCGCAATGGCCTCACGCCTGTGGATTCTGCTGCAAAGTGCTGGCGTGGGAATGCTGGGTCCCTGCGGGGCCTGTGGAGTGGAATTTCTGTTTGTGCCAGGTGGTGGAACTTGTAGTCGGTTGTCATCTCATCTGCTCACAGTGGGTACGAGCGAGCAGGAAGAAGACAGAGCCCTCAAGGGGACCTAAAGTGCAGCAGAGGGGAAAGGGAAGCTGTAACACGGTGATTCTCAGCCTTGGCCACACATGGGGGTGGCCCAGGGGCTTTGAACTTTTTCATTAGTTGTGCTGTACCCCGTATAATTAACTGACGTTCTCTGCAGCTAAGACCCAGTCGTCAGTGCGTCCTAATGCTGTGTACATGACTCCAGTGAGCAGCCAAGCTTAGGAAGCTCTGCTGCTGACAGGGCAGACTGAAGGAAGTCAAAACAAAACCCAGGGGGTATGAATGGGCATCTGGTGCAGTGAAATAGACACTGCAGGCAGCGTGGGATGGAGAGCCGAGTCCTCTGGTGCTTTTAGAAGTAAAGTGGTTTTGGTTTTGGTTTTGGGGTGGTAATTCAGTGACAGGCACTGGCCGAGCCTGTGTGAGGCCTGGGCTCCGTCCCCAGGGACAGCTGTAGCACAGCACACAGCCGCACTTTCTGTGCTTGCCGCTCAGTGCTCCTGATCTGGCATTGTATCGGGTTTCTGAAATGGGGAGCTAAGCTTAATTTTTCATATGTATGTACTATAGTTATTAAAGTAAAAAGAATATGTCTTGGCATGTTTTCTGTCTTCATAATTTTATAATTTCTCTTAGGTTTTGTCAGAGATTGTAAAAAGTATGCATATGAAGCATATTCACATATAGATGTTATCTTTTCCTTATTAAAACTTTTTTGGTGAAATAATACAGATACCTTAAAGAAATCATGCAGTGGTGGGGACTGGGGCATGTCGCAGCAGTTAAAGTACTTGACATGGGCAATGGCTGTTCAGACCTCAAAGTCCACATAAAGTCTAGGTGGATGTGGTGTCTGGAGGACTAGCCTTCTACATGCTTCAGGTTTGACTGAAGGTCTCCATGTGCACACATATACATGAAAATAAGAAAAAGTCATACACTGTAGAAAGTGCACAGAAGGATTTTAAAGTCTTGCAGTACAGTCACATGGTAACTCAGAAATAGCCATTTGGGAATACCCCTGTGTGGTTTTTGCCTGCCAAGGCTGATACACTTTTGGGAAAACATTAACCAGAGGATACTTTCTCTAAAAAATACTGTGTTTGATCTCCTCTAGGAGCCAAGGACTCTCTAAACTGCATATAAATGTTTCTTTGACTTATTAGTTCTTAATAAACCTTCAACAACATAAAGTCTGAGTAGCTGCAATAGGTTAGGAGTTTATGCTTATTCTTGACATTCAGTGTTATTACACCACGATGGCATGCCATTGCAGAATCCACAGAAATGCATGCCTGATGTGGAATGATTTCTTATTAATAAAGAAACTGCCTAGGCCCATTTCATAGTGATTAAAAGAATACAGTTTCCGTGTAATTATTTCGGGTCATAAGCTAAGCTAGCCATGTGGGCGGCCGGGTGCGGGTGCTCACAGCCCCGCTGCTCTTAATTCAACACATGCCAGAATTTTTCTATCCCCGAGTCTATTTTTTTTCTTCTTCCTTTGGTTGGTTGGTTGTTTTGAGGCATGGTTTTGAACTCAAAGCAATTTTCATTTTGAACCTGAAGGTTGGGCTCCAGCCAAGGCAGAGCAGTGGACCTGACATAGAGCACAGAGTAGTCACTCTGAAGTCCTGGTGCTCAAGCGTTCTTTCCCTCTGGCTTAGCACTCAAGGTGCTCGAACCTCCTGGCCCACCCAGTACCACTCCTATTACCTAGATTTCCCCATCTTATTTGTTCATGTTTTAGATTTGCAATTTTAAGACCACAGAGTTCTGCAGCCCCACCCTCCATTACTCTGTTTGTATTGGCTCCTTCATGTGTTATTTTTAAAGCAAGTGGAGGTTACAAAAAGAGCTTCTGGTCCTTATACCAATTGAAAATGAACCATTGGATTTTACTTCTTACATGAAGGTCCTTCTTTTTTATCTGGGCATACTTGAATTTTCCTCTCTGTCATTGATTTGTTGTGAATCCATCCTGTGTTTTACAGTTCCTAAAATTAGTTCCTAAAATTAGTTCTTTGAGAGTTCATAGCATGGTTGCTGGTCATGCTCACCCCCTCACTCTCGCCATATCTACCTCTTTCTCCCACCCAACTTGGTGTCTTATTTTTTTTTTAATGCCTCAAGACCAGTTTTGCTGCCTAAATATCCTTGATGTGTGGTTTTCACTGGAGAGTGGTCAGATTACTAGTGACTACGTCCTTAGAGAAAAGTGTTTCTCCCTCTGCCTTAGTGCTGTGAGGAGAAACTATGACCACAGTTACTCTTATAAAGCAAAGCTTTTAATTTGGGGATGGCTTAGTCCATTGTCATCATGTCAGGAGCCTGGTGGCACACAGGCAGGCGTTGTGCTGGGAGGTGGGGGAGAGCGACTTTCTGATCCAGGGCAGCAGGTAGGGAGGGAGGGAGAGAGGGAGAGAGGGAGGGAGAGAGAGAGGGAAGGAGGGAGGGAGGGCCACTGAGAAAATTGAGACAATGGTCAAGTCCTGCGAGAGCTGTCTTATTATTTTTGTTTACTCTCTGTGTAAAGGGAAAGTGCAGGGCTTATCCAAAGCCCTGGGAGTAGTCATTGAGGCTGAACCATCTCAGCTAGCAGCTTTGAAGTTGTTTTAGATGTAGAATTTTGAGGATATTGTTAACAGATATTCTGAGAAGCTGGGTCACCTCGGCTACTTGTGTTCCTTGGTGTCTGGTTCTTTTTTTCCTGAAAACATACAAACTTTTAAAGGTAACATACATATCTGTCTGGAATATGCAAATTGCACAAATCAGCTAAAGATGATTTTTTTTTCTCTTTGAAAATGTAAAAGGCATCTGTTAACTTTAAATCTGTTTATACTATGTAATGAAACCTTTATCCATGACATGAAAGGATGGCATGTAATAATAAGTCATGAGGACTCTGTAACCAACAAGATTTATCATGTCTCATCCAGTCTTCAGGGCTGTTCCAATGACCAGGGATCAGAATATACATCACCTGTCTTGTAGGTTTTTTTGTTTTTCTTTATGTCTACTGCCAAGATTTTCAGGAGGTTTCCCCCAGTCAAATCTGGGCTTTATTAATTTTTGAAGAAATTCATAGATTTTGTCCTGTGGGAAAAAAGGAATAACCTTTCCCCCAATAACATATTTTCTGACTTCCATTCTGAAGTTAAGACATTTTAAACATATATAAGTTGTTTTAATTTAGTAGTTCCCATGATCCAATGTCTCTCAGCAGCAATTGGTTTTTGTTCATTAACATTTAAAAAGTTCAAAGTCAGCAAAGTACCACCATACAGGATCCAGACATCTTGTATATTTTCCTTCTTTACGTGGATTATTCTTTATTATATTACTTTACTCTCTCTTAAAGACTTTTCTATTATTTTTAACTTAATTTTTTATGATTATCTGTACCCATTTTTTTTCTTTCTTCAGCACCTAAACACCTTGTTAAGTATATTATATCTGTTCAGAGGTTTTCTTGGTCTGGACCTGACTTTTTGCATTGCCTGCAGCTACACACTTCCAGTGTTCTCTGACCACTTAAGCTGCTAAGCTACTGCTGCACTGGTGGCTACCTCTGCCCGCCCCCCATCTCTGAGAGCCTAGCCTCATGCCAGTGGGCACCTACCAGTGGGAATAGTGTTTATTTCCCCAGCTCTGGGAAGTTGCTGAGCCCAGTTTTGGAGTCCTGTATGCAGCAGTCAGCTAACTGCTTTGAGTGTTCATAGAGAGACCCAGATGGCAACTTCTCTGTCCCTGTAGTTGTGCCCCATGTTGGGTGCTAAATGTAGCAAACTTTCTTTTGGGCCACCAACATACTTCTTACTAATTATGCAAGCTTGGCCTTTAGTTTAGTCTTGTCCCCAGCTGGCTCTTATAACTTAAATTAACCTGCTTCCATTAATCTGTGTTTTGCCATGTAGCTCAGTTACTTCTCCTCTGTACCATATGTTCAACTTGTTCCATGTCTTGTTGACGTCTCTCTGCCTCCCTTCTTCCCAGAGTTCTCTCTCTCCCAGAAAATCCCACCTATACCTTCTACCTAGCTATTGGCCATTCAGCTCTTTATTAAGCAAATCATAGTAACACTTTCTTACACAGTGTAAACAAATATTCTGCAACAGTCCCCACTTCTGCATATCTGCTCCTATGTGTAAACACCCCACCTCTGAATATCTGTTTAGTATGCTGTTGTCTCATGCCCTGTGATTGCTCTTCACAAGGATAATGGCATCATGCATGTCCCTAAAAACCTAGCTGATTTCCTGTGTATCTCAAGGCAGCAATTCAAGTTGTATCTTCTCAGGTGATGGGATTATCACACTATGGGTCATTATTTTAACGTGGGTTCTTAGACTTACCCAACTAAAAATCTTAGAAATCAGTATAGTAAAATAAGAGAGATAAAAAGTAAAGGTTGAAAGGACACCCAAACACTCAAGTTCTCAAAACGAAGGAGATTTATTTGCCCCAGGGGGACAGAGAGCAGGGAATAAGAGACAAAGACAGGAAATAAAGGGCAAATGAGAAGGAAAAAGGAACAAAGGGGGGGGGGCATTTTCCCCAGAGGGACAAAGGACTGCCTCTGGACAGAGAAGGGACAGGCATGGCCTATAGGCAAATGGCAGTTTATAAAGGTAAAAGGGGAAGCCCTGTGTTAGGATGAGGTGTTTAATTTTGATTGAACATGTTAATTAGGGTGGCCAAAAGGGGACTTTTGATTGCTGTACTTTAATTCTTAGATCGCTGGACCTTGTGGTCAACCTCAGAAGAAGGAAGTGACCAACTAAGGGACGACCTTGGTGACTAGCTTTAGGAATGTAATCTAACGATTTTCAGCAAGGAAAATCCTATCCCAGGGGTTGGACAAGGCCTGCCAGAGTCCTTTCAGAGTGTGTTTACCATGTTTAAGGTTGATGTAGAAATTTAGTAGAAGAATAATTCTCCTATTTAAGATATGAATAGATCCCATGGCTTTTGTCTCTTCACTTATATCATCTACCATTTGGAAAGCAAGAATAAAACTTTTTAAGATAAGTTTTTAAAAACCATCTTGATTAAATAATTTTATAAATCAAATTTCAAAGCATAATAAATAGATAAACTAAAAGTAAAAGTTAGGTATAGCATGTAAAATAAGACTTCCCTAAAATAAACAAAGACATGCTGTGGCTGGGAAAGCGAGCTAGGGAACTGCAGGCTGAGTCCCTGAGAGAGAGTAAAGCGCTAAGACTGAATCCGGCTCAGAGAACCGCAGCGCAGGAAGAGGAGGAGGGTCTAGGAGCCAGGAGAAACCAGGAGACAGGGAGAGGAAACAGGAGATACAAGATGGAAGAGAGGTAACACCACGTGATAGAACATAGATTAATATAAATAGTTTAAGTTATGAGAGCTGACTGGGGACATACCTAAGCTAAAGGCCAAACTTCCATAATGAATAAGTGTTGTTATTTGCGGGCTAGCAGTCCCGAAAGCCCATTACACCTGTTTGTGTGTGTTCATCGGCAGTAGACAGTGGTGTCCTGTATGACATCACACTCCTGCCCTGTTCCGCTGACCCTTCCTCGGGGCTTCCTGTCAAGGTACTGTAAGGTGTTTATAAACGATTGCCTAACTGAGTTGTTGAAATGGATTGGCTTGGTTTTTGTGGTGAGATGGGAAGAATTCGAGTTGGAGTCAGTGTTATTATTGTGTTACCTTCAGCAAATTACTTAATTTCTTTCAACCAAGTGAAGATACCCATGACATAAGGTTTATGAGAGCAAACAAATGTGTAAGGTTTTAAATGGAGTCCTTAGTAGAAGTAAATAAGTAACTGGTGAATCTGATTATCTCTTGGCGAGGCTGGTAATGTTAATGAGTTCATCTTAACCTCCACTCCAGGAAAGACTTAGGAAAGAGTCTAAGGCTTGATATAGGAAAGTCTTCCGATAACCGAAGAACTGGAGTGGAGGCGAGGAGCCACAGGGCGGGGCCATGATCCCTTTTTGTTGACTAGTTAGAGCCTAGTAGGATGTGCTCATTGCTGGTTTGCATACAAACTCTCCGGATAGAAACAGAATTATAATCCCACATCCTCCGTGTGCTTCCCACAGCTGATGAAGGTGCCCTCTTCTGTCTGAGATCTCTGGTTTTCACCGTCTTTTTTCAATCACATTCAAATTTCCTCTTTGACTGGTTTTTGCCAGTACGCATACATTTCAACTGCCAACACTATGCTAATGGTTTGGTTTCCTCTGGTGCCACAGGCGCTATGGTTTCCATTGTTGGAGGCAATGATGGCACCACAGAAGCTGTCCAGCTCAGCTGCTCCTCATCGGCACTGCGAAGGTAAACCCATCAGAATCAACCTGACGGGCCCTCTCCAGCCCACTTCTGTGTGCAGAGCCTGCTGTGGCAGTCTCCTTCCCCGGTAGCTTTCTGCTGTTGTCTTCCCAGTGACGCCATCGCTGTAGTCTCTGCTCCACCTTGTGCATTTCTTCTGGGGACCCGTGTAGAATTTATCCAGAAAATGTTTAGTGTCAATTTTAAGATACCAAACTGGCCCAGGTTAACTAAGTTTCTAGGTAAGGTGACTACTTTCCCCTAAATAAAAAGAAAAGCAAAGCTAATCTTAATATTTTGTTTCAACAGCGCTGAAATCTTTGACTATGCAGGTTCTAAACAGTATGGCTGCGTTCATTGCCCTCCCATCGATCTTACAAAGAATCTTGCAGGTGAGCTCAAAGGGGCGGGGGAGGCTGAATATTGATGGAGTCCAGTTATTTTACCAGTAAATGAGGCTGAGGCTTATATCACCTATGTTTGGGCATTACCTAAACTGCTAACTAACCTTGAGTCAGTCTTGCATGGTGTCACCCTATGGGTATATAGGCCTTGCTTGCTTCTTTGGGGCTTGCATACACATTTCCTATTGTTTATAGCCCCTGGGAGACAATGGACACTTATTTCTAGCTTATCATACTTTAAGACTTTAAAAAAGAAAAATTCTCTAAAAATGAAGTGAATGTAGGCATTCTAAGTAATGGTTGTTATTTCAGTTTTCTAGCTCATTCTAAAAATACTTCTAAGTTGAAAACAGCCCAGCTGTAAATTCTAGCTAGCCTTTTGTCCAGAGTTATTGTAAGAAACATTTTCTCCAGTTTTCTTTGGCAATAAGACTTGAAACCTCCCAGCTTCATAAGAAAGAGAACACTAAAAATACCCTAAGCTGTATTTTTAGAAAAACCTGTGAACATGCTTGGGGAGACAGCAGGAATTAGACCGATCAGTCTTTCTTCTCTCACTTTATGTGTGGTAGTGACACATGCACACTTGAGCCCAGATACACATGCTTACGTGTGCACGTGTGCGCCAGCACACACACACACACACACACACACACACACTTTCACATGCATGGACACACACACGCATACACTTGCACACACACACACACACACACACACACACACACACACACACACACGGAGTCAAAGAGGGATAGGACTCCACTGGTCTCAACTCTTAATCCTTTGGAATGTCCCCACAGCTCCTTCTAAGATTCCTCAAGTGCTCCTTCCTGAGGCCTCTGGGCAAGCCATCTGATTCAGGGTGCTGCCTGCTGTAGTCTCCCTCACCACAGAGTGCTTTGTCCGCAGGAATTTAGGACCCAGGGTGTTGCTCAGTGTTGGAGCCCTTGCTTTGTCTAGTGTGAGGTCCTGGTTCATCCCCAGTACTGAAGGAAAAAAAAATCATGAGTATTGTATATGGGATTTGTAGGTCTAGCTGAGTAGCCCAGGCTGGCCTTGAACTCACAGATCTCTTCCTACCTCTGCCTCCCAGTCCTGGGGTTAAAGGTGTGCACCACACCCAGCCCTCAGGTGTGTATTTCCACATTCAGTCCTTGGTAACTATCAGAGACCGAGAAATTCAAGGTAGACTATTTCCACGTGTTGTAAATATGTTAATCCCAAAGTTTGAAAACATGTAGAAGCACCTGTATAGGACTAGAAGAAATGATCCCACAGTGGGTTCTGTCCTGTCTACACATTGTGCTTTATGGTGAGCTTTAGCCATATAAATTATAACAAAAGTCTGCCTTTCCTTTTGCAAAGCATTGTGTAACTTAGAAACGTTTCATATTTCAAAACTGACCTCTTTGAAACCTTTAATATTTGAAAATCTCGGCTTTGACTTACACTGGGATTCTTATAATTGTGCTGCTTTTAGCATTAAGTAACTTCTCACTAATCAGGAGGGTTTTCTGTTCTTAAATTTACTTCTTTATTTTTTTTTGTCTACTATAATTTTGCCCCTGTATATGAACAAGGATATTTTTAAAAGTACTTTTATTCATAACAATCTTTTGGTGTGGGGAAGGCAGTTATATAGATTGTGACTAACAGGTGTGTAGCTCAGTTGATAGCATGTTTGCCTTGCATACAGGAAACCCTGG
>NW_004949141.1:2522196-2524353 GCF_000317375.1 Microtus ochrogaster
CACCCTGGGTGCAGATATGTGCATGCAGAACTGTCACCCTGGGTGCATGTGCATGCATGCAAAGCTGTTACCCTGGGTCCAGTTGCATGCATGCAGAGCCATCACCCTGGGTGCAGATACATGCATGCAGAATTGTTACCCTGGGTACAGTTGAATTCATGCAGAGCCATCACCCTGGATACAGGTGCATGCATGCAGAGCTGTCACCCTGGGTGCAGTTGTGTGTATGCAGAGCTGTCACCCTGGAGATGGGGAAGAGGATTAGAAGAAATTCTAATTAATCCTTGGCTACATAGCAAGTTCAAGACCAACCTGGGTTCATCAGACCCTGTCTCAAAAAAGTAAAAGTACTAAGTCTGCCGACAAAGGAGAAAAACTAAAGAATAGAGAAGTTAAATGCGTACCCCGTCCTGGGTGACAGACATGAACTACTTCTTGTTTCCTGATGCGCTTTTTCGATTACGTCATTTAAATTTTCCTCTGTTTAAGTTTGTGTTTGTGAGGAACTAATCAGCTATTGTGTATTAGTTCTATTTTACCCTGTTCAACTGATTGCTGGTGTAAATGACATGAGAGTGTGCCCACAAGAGCTTTCGTGAGAGACAGACTTTGGGTTCCTCTCTGCATGGTGTTTCATGCAGGAAACACCGTCCATCTTAAGGGCTGTCTGCTGGCCGCTGTCCTGAGCAACTAGCACGTCTCCACTGCTTAGCCTCAGTCCACCCAGAAGAGCAGGAGAGCGGCAGCACAGGCGTAGGGCAGATGGGTCTGGAGGCTGGATGAGGTCAGGTGGTCACAGGGAGGCTGAACTGGCAACAAAAAGTGCTTCCTGATCCAAGCCCAGAGGTTGTGGTGACGCAGGCAAGGCTCACCAGATTAGGCCGGGCACTGATTGTGAGACCTGGTAGATCTGAGGGTTGGGCCGGGTGAGACTCACCAGGCTGGGTCCCATTTTAAGATGTGCAGGCTGGCCTGGACCTGGAACAGGTCTTCATTTTAAATTAGCAGTTTCCCATAACATACTAAGTATATTCCTTGGGCTGTTTGTCTTTATTAGTGACATGTCTGTTCCAGAACTTTTGCCCACTTTTTGAGGTATCTGCCCTCTTATCTGTGGGTTTGAAGTGTTTTTCTATATTTAGTCCCTGATAGAGTCCTTGATCAGGTGTGTGCTCTGGGGCTATTTTCTCATATCCAACATATATGTATGTGTAGATGGTATGTAACTAGACAGTTCTCTTCTAGGTGCTACTGTGAACTGTGTGCTGTTGGCATATTAGAAAGAAGCTGAAGTCCATATGATCACATTGGATCACATTGGAGCTTTTGTGTAATCCCTCATCTGTTCCAGTGATTTTTCTTTGTTGACCTCTTAGACACCTTTATAAAAGAATGCTGTTATGTAGCTCCCAGGTCTAGATACCATAAGGCCTTGTGTCAAGTCCACTCTGGTGAAGACTTCATGGTGTATGTAATCATATGGCAAGGGCTTGTGCAAGAGGGAGTGTTACACCCCCAGAATACCCCCATCTCCTAGCATTGCTGCACTGAGGACTTAGCTGAGTATCCAGCACATTCATCTGTGATGATAAACCACACCCACTGCCCACAGCCTGTCTTGTCTTCTCCATCCTTGAACAGCAGAAATCCACAGCCTCAGTGTCTGAGAGGAAGGTCCCCTTCTGAGCTTGCCCCAGTTTCTGCTCCTGCGTCTTCCAGCTTCACATCTCCGGCTTCCTACTCCATCTAGCATGAGTTGATGCGTTTTTCATGTTCATATTAATCTAGCAACCCCCAGGGAGAAAGTCGGGAGGGACAGTTATTTAGGCACATAATTGCCCACATATAACTGAACTAAGTTACTTTTTTCAGAAGAGATGGTCATATGCCGAGAAATCTCAGATTGTCTTGACTGGTGCATATTTATTTATTTAAAGTGATTCTCGGGGCCTGAATTATACAGCATCTCTAGGAGCCTAATGGTTGATAAATAAAGAAGCTTTTAAGGAACCCTTATTCGAACTCTTAAGTTAGAGACATCCTGGGTGGGGCAAGGGGAAAGAAACTTAACCAGCTCAACAATTCTAGAACCTGTATAAATGTACCAGGGATTAAAGTCAGCTCCGTAAAGTTCAAAACCACAGAGAAACCCTGTCT
>NW_004949141.1:2524453-2528704 GCF_000317375.1 Microtus ochrogaster
AAAAAAAAAAAAAAAAAAAAAAAAGTTGTCCCTGTCCTCTGCACTTATGCCCCATCTCTCTGTCTCTGTCTCTGTCTCTGTCTCTCTCTCTCTCTCTGTCTCTCTCTCTCTCACACACACACACACACACACACGACACACTAAATTGTATGTGGCACCAGGTTTGTCTTCCTGCACAGTTAACGGCAGCTTACAGAGAACCATCAGGAGCTATCTTACGAGAACTGGCTGGATGTCACAGAATAATTATGCGATCTGGTGGCTGCAGTGCACTGTCCTTGAAGCCTGTGCTCACCTCGAATTCTATAATTCATGTGCTGCCCCAGCATGGATAGTTTCCTGGCTTCCCTTTAAATTATGTATGCTGAAGTAAATATAGAAATGACCTATAAAGATGTCTCCTTTTTCTATGAACTTAACCTTTTAAGACATCTTTATCTGCTGGGCGATGATGGCGCATGCCTTTAATCCCAGCACTTGGGAGGCAGAGGTGGGTGGATCTCTGTGGGTTCAAGGCAGCCTGGTCTACAGAGTTCCAGGGCTGCCAGAGCTACACAGAGAAACCCTGTCTTGAAGAAGAAGGAGGAGGAGGAAGAGGAGGAGAAAGAGGAGGAGGAGGAGGAAGACCCTCTTTATCCTTCAGTCTCTCTTCAAACTCCAGAACTATTAATACCTTAGCATGTCGATGGGCAGATTAGAACAGAAATCAGATGTTTATTGTATTTGCTATCAATAGACACTGTGGCTAAGAAATTAGTGTATCTAGTTGGAACTTTACTAGAGCATAATTAATGAGGACAAAAAATTAAATAATTAATATATAATTAAATATAAATATAATAAAATATAATTAAAACATAATAAGGGCAAAATAATTAAATAAGGACAAAAGACATTAAATAGATCAAGTTTTAAGGAAGGAAAATGAAAAGATGAAGTTGTCTGGTGGATGTGTGGTATAAGTTGTCTTTCCAGAGCACAAGTCTGAGATAGAAGCTGGACTTGTTAGTGACTGCCACCGTTACGGGGATCTTTAGCTCAGTGATGGGACCTTCAGTGGAGACCGAGACTCTTGAGCTGACAGGGCCTGCTCAAGCCCTAATGTATTGTAATTAGTACAGAAATACCAAGCTGTTTTGTCGTTTCCATGGCCTCACCACAGTCTCACAGCTGGAAGCTCTAGAAAAGCCCAAGCTTGCTGCTCGTCTCTGCTTGAAGCGGCCGCTCGCTGCCCAGCCCTGCAGAGCCAGCATCGGAAGCTGTGGTTGAAAATGGGCAAACCCTGGAGTCCAGTTCTCCAAGTTCTCTCAGATCTTCACCAGGTCTTACAGACTTACCACAAAGTTGCCAGAGACATTTCTGACTGTTGCTAGGTTATCTGTTTAGTTACCTTTATTTTCCAGAAAAATTTATGTGTTTACATGTCTGTACTTGGGAGAGCAGCATAAAGATGGAAGATCATAAAAACTTCGTCTCTGAAGTTTCTAGATGCAAATTGTGATCTTTTGGCCTAACAGCTTTTAGCAGAGTTTGCTCTCCCAGCCTCGCAGCTTCCTTCACTGAAGGTGTTGAAGGCCACCAGTGACGTGTATTCAGTGACACCGGAGCACCTGTCAGGTTCTGAGAATTCCTCCCAAAGATCCAGACGTCTCATGGCCACACCCCTATATAAAAGATCCAGACATCTCATGGCCACACCCCCATATAAAAGATCCAGCCGTCTCATGGTCATACCCTATATAAAAGATACAGATGTCTCATGGTCGTACCACTATATAAAGATCTAGACATCTCATGGTCACTCCCTATATAAAAGATACAGATGTCTCATGGTTGTACCACTATATAAAGATCCAGACGTCTCATGGTTGTACCACTATATAAAGATCCAGACGTCTCATGGTCACACCCTATATAAAAGATCCAGACGTCTCATGGTCGTACCACTATATAAAGATCCAGACGTCTCATGGTCACACCCTATATAAAAGATAGAGATGTCTCGTTGGTCGTACCACTATATAAAGATCTAGACGTCTCATGGTCGTACCCTATATAAGAATGAGTTTGTGTGAAGCCTGGACACTCACTTTTCACATGTTTGATTTTTGTGGCTCTGTAGCCCTAACTAGCCTCAAACTCATTGTCTTCCTGCCTCTGCCTCCCCAGAACAGGGATCACACACGCATCACCATGCCTGGCTCTCCCTTACCATACCCAGTGCAGTGCATATGATACGTAGATAGTTGTGGTAAAACCATGTTGTCTAGGAAACAAGTACAATGCAGAAGGTCTGGATATGCACAGACACAGTCTGTGTGCACTGTCGAATCACATGCAAGCGCCTGGTCATGGTAGTGGAGCAGACAGTCTAAAGGGTTTTCAGCCTGCCTTTTTCATATTCTACCCATTTGACAAGTACTGTCTACTTGGATCATGGTTGTGTGCCCGGATTTCTCTATTTGACAAAAGTCATTTGTGTTGCACGTATTGCTCATATTAGAGCAAAGTGATAGGCTTGACACACCTAGTTTGTGAGCAATTCCTAAAATTGTAATTATCAATCTAGATAAAGATTAAGGGGGCACAGAATATGCTGAAGATGAAAATCACGTGATATGTTTTAGATAGAGCAGTTTGTCAACATAGTATATACCTGCAGCCATAACACTGTCCTCCTTTCTGGAGATGTTCTCCTAAGAAGGAATCGAAGATTGAGACCAAGATTAGAGTCATCAGCTGTGGTACTAACTTGTTAATGGGGCTGGGGAAGAGGAGACTCTGGACGTAATGGCTTAGAATGATTAGGTAAACAATGGTATTTTAACACGATTCCTATTCTGTAGTCTCCGGAAATATTTAATAATGTCAGCGCATTCACAGTATGACATTAAGTAAAAAGTAGATGTGAAGTGACCAATTGTATATGCCGAGAAATACATCCTCTTTCATCCTCTCCAGAAGCAAGGCTGGAGGAGTGGCTGCCAGGGTCAGCAGTCTCAGGCCAGGAGGATTGCAGTTTGGAGGTTTTGAAGCGGTTTCGGTCCACCTACACTAAGTGGCTTGGCATACCTACTATGAAAATAGAGAGAACATGGGTTTCTAAGTAGTTGTGATTTATCATAAATGGCTTAATTATGAAAAAAATGCTGAAAGCTGTCTGTCTCTAAAACTGAATTTAGCTAGTTTTAACGAAGAGGCCGCAGTTGTGAACACCGAGAAATTGTTGTACCTATTCTGGTATCTTGGACAACACTGATCTTCATGCAGTGGGTACATAACTCAGAGAGGGAGCATTGGTGTTTGATACCCAGAAGCTTCTGAGAGAAGAAGTAGTGATAAAATGTTTGGACTTGCAAAAAGTTGTTTATAGAAGGGACTTGGGTCACCTCCATTTTAGTTTCCAAAATATTTGAGAGGTCCAAAGAGAAACACATGAAGCACCTTCTGGGGAGGGTTCCTGGAAGACGGAGTACGTCATGACTGTAGTGCCTTGGTTGGCCATGGCAGCCCGTTCCTGTAAGTCTGGCACTTGGGAGGCTTTCGAGTATGGCGCCAGCCTGGGCTTTCTCCAAGCCTGAGCTACAGAGTGAGATGCTTTTGCAGGGGATGACAACAACCAGCCATAACAAGCCCTTAATGTGATGTTAAAATCCCAAGAATCATAACAATTTCATTTTTTTTCCGATTAGGACCCAATTTATGGAAAAGGAAAACTTGGAGAAATCCAGGGCCTTATTCTGGGGATGTTGGACACCTTTAACTATGAGCAAGTGAGTGAGCTGCTTGCGTCCATTTGTCTAAAGATAGGAAAAACTTATGCTTTTCTTTTCTATTCTTTTCTTTCCTTCTGCTCGAATATTTTTGTCTTTGAAAATTGCAATTTAGTAAAAATAACGTAGATTGAGATGCATATGTTCCTTTCCCTACTTTTAAGCTCCCTGTAAACTAACTTATACACTTGTGTGTGTGCCTCTGTACACACGGAATATTGAAATGCAGCTTATTTTATGATTCATTGGCAATCAGACCAGTATTTTATTATATGATAAACTCTCTGGGAAAATGATTAATTAAAAAAATCTTTAGTTCATAAAAGGAGTCAGAGAAATATAGAAAATAGCGAAGTAAAACTAACTGAATGTTCATTTAAATATTCTGAAACATTGTGCTGCTTGCTAGAGATCGCCATTATTCTTCTCTTACCTCAAGATTGCCTATGGCTGTTAAGACGCAGAGCTGGCCTGGTGC
>NW_004949141.1:2529219-2533397 GCF_000317375.1 Microtus ochrogaster
GCCAGCTAGTGTGTTAAATACACTGTCTGCTTTTTGTTCAGAGTTTAGGAGAAGCAAAGAAGAACTGAGAGGCAGAGTTCTTCTGAAATGATGGCCACAGATGTATGGGGAGGCTCATTGCCCCCCAGATCCGGGCCCTGAGAAGTGGGAGGAAAGCAAGCACAGTGGGGGGAGTCACTGAGGAGGAGAGGAGGCTGAGGCTGATTAGCATGTCTCCAGGACAGAGAAGCACAAGGTGGGCACTAACAGGTGAAGTTGAAGAGCCGAACTGGATAGCACAGAGGTGGGCTGTGCCCAGGTCTGTCTGTCTTTCCCTTCAGCCTGACGGAAGAAGCTGGCTGCGTGTCTCAGTGACCTGTGTGAGGGCTGAGGATTAATATGGTGAAAGCACCTCACAAGCATAGGCAACCTGAAAGTGACCTGACATGTTAGCTGTGAAAATGTCTTAATGACAGATGGCAGGAACTTGAGCAGCTTCAAGTGACTTTTAAGTGCCGATCAGAAAATGAGATCTCTGCCCAGGGGAAATGAGCACTGAATAATGGCCATTAGCTTCCCAGTGAATTGTTACTCGAAACACTGCTGTGCAGCAGTTTCCGGCAGAGGCCAGGGATCAGGGCTGTTCTTATCGCCATTGTCCGGCTGTCCAGAGAGAAGTTGAAAACACACAAAATAGATTTGGGCATATCGAATCATCTGGAAGCCATCAGGGCTGAATTGAGCCACAGAAGGGCAGGGCACACATTTCTTAGGAGCTAGTGACAAATTTGAGCATTTTAATGTGTACATTTATCATCACTGTGCATGAGCGATTCCCACTTGAGATCTTGGGTCATCTCATCTTCTCTACAGAGTGTTCCAGCTTCCGCTGTGCTGTTCATTAATCCCTGCTTTTAGTTTTAACCTTTTCTGTGGTTTGACCTTCTGTAGACCTTGCTGGAAACAACGACCAGCCTTTTGAACCAAGACCTCCACTGGTCACTGTGTAACCTGAGGGCTTCGGTCTCCAGAGGACTCAATCCCAAACAGGACTACTGTTCTATATGTTTACAGCAGTACAAAAGACGCCAAGAAATGGCCGATGACATCATCGTCTTTAGGTAACAGCTTAGACCTGTGTACATGTGTGGTAGAAGCAGCCAAGAAGCAGTACACATGACCACTCAGTCAGCCATTCAAGCAGCAGGGAAAATAGGCAAGAGTTCCTGCCCCATGGCCCTTACAGTCTGTATGGGAGTGTGTGTGTGTGGGGGGGGGGGATTAAGGGTCCCAGACATTATATACATCCTGTATAATCAGAGTTAAGATGGAAAATAAACACAAGGCAGTAGAATGGGAGGATGAAGTGTGTACCAGAGAACAGTGCTACGTTAAGAAGGCACGATAAGGGGCTGCAGCTCTCAGGGATGACCTTGAGCAGAATGAGAGACAGGTGGATATGTGGAAAGCCATTAGGATGCCGAGTGGGCTCTGCAAGGTGTGGCCAGCTTGCTGGTGCATTGGATGTGGAAGTGGAAACTAGGCCTTTGACTTGAGAAGCTGGATGAGCATGTGCCCTTGTTGAAGAGGATCTGGGAAAGCAATAACGTTGTCTGCAGATCTTAGGCTTGGGTAGCTGCTGGATTCTGGGCAGGGTTATCTAATAGTCATACTTCCATCAGAGATCTAGAGCCACGTTGACTCTGGAAATAGATGCTTAGGGGTCAGCAACACAGCAATACCAGGAGAGGAGATACTCATACACAAGTGATACATGACGAGGTTAGTCTCAGGACCAAGGAGAGTTTGTCCAAATACACGCGGAGACTCCAGTCAAGCATGCTGATTTCAAATGTAGTCCTGCCATGTGCTAGCTCAGACTTTGGACAAGTTGATTTTATCCTTTTATGTCTTAGCTTCCTTATTTGTAGATTGAGATAGTAGCAGTAACTACATCTTGAGGTTTTGTAATCAGTCACCGAGTGCCTGGCATGAGTGTTTTTGTCAGTGCCGGCTGTGCAGGAAAGCTGGCAGGTCTGAGATGAGAGAAGACAGTGTTCTCAGAGACCAAGAACCCAGTCCTTCAAAAGTCAGTTATCCTGATTGGTTTGTTAGTTCTGTCTTGTCAGTTTAACACAAACTAATTAGAAGGAACCTAATGGAGAAAATGCCTCCATAAGGCTGGCCTCCAGGCCTTAATTGATGATTGTTGCTGTGAGGGCCCAGACCGGTGTAGTTGGTGCCACCCTTGAGCAGGTGAACTGAGTTCTGTAAGGAAACAGACTTGGGCTAGAGAGACGGCTCAGTGGTTCAGTTCTCTGTGCCACATGGCAGCTCACAACCATAAGTAACTCCAATTCTGTGGGATCTGATATTCTCTTCTGGCCTCCATGAATACCAGGCATCCACGCAGAATACCCATACACATTAAAAAAATGAGCAAACCTTGAGAAGCAAGCCAGTCAGTAGCATTTTTCCATGGTGTCTGCTTCAGTTCTTGCCTTGGGGTTCCTGCCTTTTCTCACCTGAGTGACGGATGTGACCTGAGAGTTGTGAGCTGAAATAAACCCTTCCTCCCCAGGCTGCTTTTGGTCATTGTCTAGTTATTTTTTTTTTATTGCTATGATAGGACACTACAACCAAGGCACCTTATAGAAGGAAGAATTTATTGGGGGCTTATTGTTTCAGAGGGTGACTGCTGGGAGGGCAGGAGCAGGAAGGCAGGCATGGTTCTGGAGCAGTAGCTGAAGGCCCACATTTTCATCCATAAGCACAAGGCAGAGAGAACTAACTGCGAATGGTATGAGCTTTTGAAACCTCAAAACCCACCTCCAGTGGCAGGCCTCCTCCAAGGTCACACCTCCTAATCCTTCCCAAATAGTTCTACCACCTGGGGACCAAGCATCCATATACATGAGCCTGTGAGGGTCATTTCCATTCAGACCATCACAGTCATGGTGTTTTATCACAGCAGTGGAAATCCTAACAAAGACAGTGCTGTGTGCCAGATCTATTCATCAGAATGAGGAACAGCATGAGCACACGAGTGGACTATGAAGCATTGATAACTATGAAATACAAGAATGAAACATGCAGAGAGGTTTGCAGAGGTTTGGGGGACTGGGTGTTTTGTGTAGCATGGTTAGAAATACCTCACTGTCGAAATGACTTGTTAACAGACAGCTTTGAAAGCTAATTAAAATGTGACTGCTTATCATATTAATAAAATAAAACAGTATAGGGGAAAAAGGATGTTGGTAGCTACTAAATTTATAAAGAGCAGAAGGGGAATGCCCCCCTATTTATGTTTAAGTGATTTTAAAGCATAAGGAAGTGGCTATCTAGTTTGTGGGGCATGTGTTCAGCCAGGGGTTAGGGATGGGGAGGCCGTCGGGCAGCACCCTTCCTGTCAGGCCTCGGGCAGTGAGTGGGTGGCACAGAAGGTCTGGACAGAGTGAAGAGGAGATTGACAAGAGAGAGTGCCCAAGGACAACAGAGACCACTGGACAGGAACTGGGTTCTCGTACAGAGTTGGACATATTTTTTCTGAGAAGGCACAGACAGGGTAGTTTTGAGAATGGAGTGATATGTCAGGCGTCAGTGGTTGCTGTTTTGAGAATGGACTCAGGAGGGCCAAGGAAGAACAGAAAATGACCAGCAAGGCTACTTTAGTAGCCTGCTTGAGAGATGGCCCATTGCAGTAGGTAGCAAAGAACTAAGAAGTGAGAACTCTGGGTGTCATGTGGGGCAGAACAACAGGATTTACTGATAGATGCACTCATATGTGCAAGGCAAAAACAGTAAGGAGGAGTTGATGGAAGTTAGGAGCTTAAGACCCCTCTCAGACACCCAGGGTAGAGTCTCAAGGAGACAGGAGCATAGGGCTAAAGGAGCTGTCTGGTGGCATACACCTGGGAGTCATGAGCCCATGGTGTTTTAAAGGTTTGGAACCAGAGATGCTAACTAAAGGAGCAGGGCTAGGTAAGAAAAGACAAGTGTATGAGAAGCAGGTTCTGTACGGAAACAGCATCAAGAAGAGAAAATAGATGATCCACACTCAGCCTGTGTTTCTGGTTAGAAAAAGGATCCAGGAATGAGCACAGAGAGGCATCTTCAGCAGCCAGCCTCGGGTGCCTTCTTAGGAGCAGTGTTAAAGCTTCAAGAGCGTGGCATTTGTGTCATTGTTACAAATCTGCCTT
>NW_004949141.1:2533570-2535914 GCF_000317375.1 Microtus ochrogaster
TCCAAAGCTACAGAGAAACCCTGTCTCAAAAAAAAAAAAACCCAATTACTTTTTTTTTAAAAGATCTATTTATTTATCATATATACAGTGTTCTACCTGAAGGCCGGAAGAGGACACCAGATCTCATTACAGATGGTTGTGAGCCATCATGTGGTTGCTGGGAATTGAACTCAGAACCTCTAGATGAGCAGCCAGTACTCTTAACCACTGAGCTATCTCTCTAGCCCCCCAATTACTTTTTAAAAGCTACCTGGAAACAATTATTAGGAAGCTCCGGTTTGGGACTGAGCATCTACTGAGCTCAGCTTCTGCAGGCAGAGAACTGTGGAGGCGTACCCACTCACAGCTTAAGAATTCACGTCCTGATTCTCGTCCCTGTGCAGCCAGCCACTAGCTCATTTGGGATTTTTCTTTACCATATACAAGTACACCAACCCTGTCACTGTTCGTGTTTATGGGTTTTATGCTAAGGAAAAGAACAAGTTGTTTGTCTTCCTTTTGTAGCTGCGGCCATTTGTATCATTCGTTCTGTCTACAAAGCAAGGAATGCACCCTGGAAATTGAGGGTCAAACGAGATGGATCTGTTACAAATGCAGCTCGAGCAGTAAAGCGGGCAAGCTCAGTGAAAATTCTTCAGAAGACAAGAAAGGCCGGGTAACCTCACAGGTAGGGCTAGTTCACTGCTCACGTGACCTTTGCTTTTCTTGTCAGTCTGCTGGGCCTGGCCTACATTGTCAGGTCCCGTAAGTCTCCGGTTTACCTGATAGAAATGGAATGTGTGACGTCTCCTGTTCAGTCGTGATGAGTGTTTGAAGAGCCTTTCTGCTCTGCCCTGACAAGCTGATGAAATGTCTTCTGCCCTGTCAGGGACCTTTGACAGAGTAGCAAGTCAGCGAGGTCAGGCGAGCATATGCTGATACTGATGAGCGCGTGCTGGCAAGAGTGTGGCATCACTACTCTCTCGGAGCTGGTGATGGACAAGGTGCTGCTTGTATGCTCTGTGCATGTTTCTTTCCTTAAGGAACTTGTGCATCGTGTTCATTTCAGAAACTTCTCGCTGCCCCTGGAGGTGGAGGGATAGAGCTGAAAGTTTGAAACCTCGACCTGTAACTTAATCTTCCTGACCACAAGCCCTCATCCCCAGACTATACAGGGGTCCCCAGTTCCAGTCATCTCATTGTCATACAAAAGGTGATCTTCTTGGGCTGGAGAGATGGCTCAGCCGTTGAAGGCTGGGCTCACAACCAAAAATATAAGGTGATCTTCTTGACTGGGTGGTGGTAACACACCCCTTTATCCTAGCACTTGGGAGGCAGAGGCAGGCATATCTCTATGAGTTCCAGGCCAGCCTGATTTACAGAGTGAGTTCCAGGACAGCCAGGAGCCAGGACTGTTACACAGAGAAACCCTGCCTCGAAAAACCAAAAAGAAAAGAGAAAACAAAAAAGCGCTCTTCTTTAAAAGTAGGATTGGGTTTTTTGTTTGTTGTTTGGATTTATTTATTTTTATTTTGTGTATTTGTGTGTTTTGCCTATCTGTATGTCTGTGTGCCACATACATGCAGAGTCCAAGGGAGCCAGAAAGAGGGCATTGGATTTCTTGCAAATGGAATTACAGAAGGTTGTGAACCATCCTGTGGGTGCTGGGAATTGAACCTGGGTCCTCTTAACTGTGGAGCCCCAGTTCCAGATTTTAAAGAGCTCTTTGCCAGGATCCAGGGACAAAGGCCGATTATTTGTATTCTTACTGCTTGACAGACACTTTCAGATGAACCATGCTGGAAGAACAGAAAATGAGTGTACCTGAATCAGATGTAAAGACTCATGGGAGATGATGTTCCTGCCCCTGCAAGGGGAAATGGGGAGGGAATAAGATAGGCAAGTTTGGATGCAAAGGTAGATAAGAGGAAGAATGGGCAGACGCGGTGGAGAACAAACCTCTGCTCTCAACAGAAGAGGACGTGCATTGGACATGAGCATGGCTGTATCTAGAGGTGAAGAGCTCCCTCATGGGTGTCGCCTCCCCTACAGGTCGCCATCTCTCTTGGAACCCAGCCTCTCCTCACCACCTCCAGAAGCCCCTGATGTATTTTTGACTGGCTTTACATACAGGCCGTGAACCAGGAGTGGGACTTACTCTTTTGCATGTTCCTAGTCATTGAATGGTCTTTGTACCTTAGTAAAAAGTTGATTAGCTCACACTCTAAACAGTTTCCTAGTTTTGTCATTTTGTAGATTTGACTGCAAAGTTATGTGAGTCCTTCAGATTTGCTTTTATTTCTAACATTTGACTGTTGCCTTTCAGTGTGTGTGTGTGTGTGTGTGTGTGTGTGTGTGTGTGTGT
>NW_004949141.1:2536014-2540110 GCF_000317375.1 Microtus ochrogaster
TTTTCAAGACAGGATTTCTCTATGTAGCCCTGGATGCCTGGAACTCTCTCTGTAGACCAGGCTCACCACAAGCTCACAGAGATCCTCCTCCCTCTGCCTCCATCTCCCAAGGGTTAGATTAAAGGCATGCACCACCACCGCCTGGCTCACTGCAGGTTTTTGAAACTGGTAATGAATTTACTGGTTGTCTATGAGTAGAAAAATACATCTGTCAGGAAAAGAGACCCTGTATGTAAATACAGTACTAGCTAATGACAGTTTGACCAAAAACATTCCACTGAAAAGAACAGTAAAAGCCCTTGTTACCGCCGGTCCATCTGGTGTAAGTTCAGATTCTCAGCACTCTTTGCAAAGAGCTGCTGAGGCAGATGTAGCTCTTGAGCTTAGGATGGAGAGTGTGCCAGGTTTTGCTGCTTGAATGGGAAACAGGCATTCCAAGGCATCACGTGGTGTATACTGTGAAAACAGCTACTCTGTCTACATCAGCATGCCAGTTTCAAATCTTACAAAACTAAAAGGAACAAAGTGAACATCTTAAAATTACATGCTTACAATTGGGGGACCCTGATTATGTCTCTCAGTTACCTGCAACAAGTGTCCTGAAGGTTGTTACATGACCCCAAACTCAAAGTCACGATGGAAACACATTCTGTAGTTTAATAGTGAAAAAATGGAACTCTTCCTCCCTGTCCCCTCATTGTCATTGAAAGTCTCATTATAAATTTTAAAGTCAGCTTATTAGTTTCTATAAGAAAAAAAATCTTATAGTTCTAAAACCATTTGCAATACATTCATTACCCACATCTACATCTCCATGCCTCAGACATTGGGAGAGAAAACACTCGGTTTGCCTTCACCTCCTCAGTGCACGTCAGACAGTCGACTACTTTCAAATCTAGACATCCGTGTCGGCAGCATTTCTCCCTGTGGCTGTTCTGTTCTGTGTGGCAGAGAGGGCCCTTCTAATAATCGGTGGTCCGCACGGAAAAGGGTTGATGTGCACTCTATCAGATGCTTGTGTTGCTTAGCTTCACACCAGCTGCATGAGGTGAGGTAGCCCTAAGTTTACAGCTGAAGGAACTAGATGCAGCTCAGAGGGAAGAGCTAGTGTTTGAACTCGTGTTTTTAGGAACACCCACCTCCCTCCATCCTGCCAGGAAACTGCCTTACCGGTAATTTTGTCGATAAAGCAGATGCACACACATTGCTAGTCCTCCACATCATATGACTCTTTCACATTTGTAATCATAAGAGTCTAAGTAATAACTATCAATCCCATAGTGAGTTCACTCTCTGAGAGGTTTACTTTGATGCTTTGGTTTCCTGAAGGTCTGTCCATCCTGCTTAAGTCTGTCTAGAGAGCATGCTGGGGCCACTCGGCTTTCACCGGCTTCTCTCTGTACACAGAGTTTGGAATATCCCATTGCCCTTGGAACACCATCTTGTCAAATAGCTTTTTGTTTTATCATTTTAGGAAACATGATAACTGATATTTAACTCTTCAGCTTCTAACTCCAGCTCAGCTTCATGCAACGCTTACCCCCCACACCTGTGGTCCTAGCTGGTCAAGTGTTGTTTCCTGCCAATCTTACCTAACTTCACATCAGCCAACATATACAGCCAATCCAGTTTACATACTAGTTGTCTTCTAACAAATTAACATGACCATGGCCGGAGTTATTTCTCCAGAATGCCTCTTTCTCCTGGAATAAGGATTTGATCCTGTATAACCAAGAGAAGTATCCAAATGAGTTTCTTCCCTTAGTCTCAGGGGTGTGTGGGCACTCAGGAGACCTCAGGGCCCAGGTCGTCCTGGCTGGCCTGCTCATTCCTGTTCTCTCCATGCACAAATAGAATGCACAAGAGAAGCATTTCAGTTGAAGAACTCAGCATCTCATTATGTTTATTCATCTATATTAACATCAAATAATTTTAGTATCATCTTAATTTATTCATTTATTAGAGTCAAAATAACAAATAATACCTCCATTGGCATGGTTTAGCATTCGATGAGGTGAACTCACTCTTAAATTTTAAAAAATGACTTTTGAATTTATCTTCATTTTTAAGTATAAGTTCAAAGAAAAAAGATTTGCTAGCTCTCAAACATTAATGAAGTTCAGAGTCCTGTTTATCTTTTGTCTCTTTGTAATTTTTATTTCTGTTCTGCTTTTCTTTCTCCCCCCCCAAAAAAATATTTTTATTGATTCTTTAGGGATTTCACATCACACCCCTGACACATTCGCTTCCTAGTCCATCCCTGTCCATTCCCCCCTCGCCACCCTTGTGACTGACCTCCTCCTAGCAAAAAGAAAAAGTCCAATTCATGTTATCTGTATACTCTGGGTGGCCTGCCCCTTAAAATAGAACTGTGTGCTTCCCCTCCCCATCCCTGCTGGAAGCCTCTTTGGTGGAGAATGACACTTGAGCATCCTGTCACCGTTTTTTAAGAGTTCTCATCGATGGCTTCTTGTTTAGGCTGTTACTATTTGGGGGAGGGGCTGGAGTGGAGGTGGGGTTGTCACAGAAGTCTTCCATACTCCTCGTGCTCAGCTGCGCAATTGCAATCACCAGTATCACTGCCAAGTAGCTTCTTTGCTCTTTACTGTCTGAGGGGGCATGGTTTCTGGTATGAGCACAGATCACAAACAGTGCTCCCAGTTACAGTAGAGCCATGGACCCAGACCAGACTCTGATGTAGCAGGAACCGTAGAGATCTGTGTGGATTCAGGCCACAGTAAGACCACAGACCCAGACATGGCCCTCTGTAGCAGCACGGACCTGACATCACCGTAGTAGCTCAGGCCACACTCACATCAGTATGGCCTCCTGTGACAGCATGGCCCACCAGCATCAACATGACTTCAGGCAGCAGCGCAGGCCAGGAACCTCTGCTCAACTTTCGGTGGGCCATAGACATCAACTCAGAACCTGGTTGTGGCAGGACCTCGGACCCAGACATGGCCCTCGATGGCAGCCCAGACCTAGACACCACCAAGGGACAGGCCGTGAACATTTGCATGTCATTAGGTAATAACACGGTCCTTAGACATCAATCCAAACTTAGCCACATCAGAGCCGTTAACCCACACACATGGCCCCCAGCAGCATTACGGAACATGGTGGTCCTTCAAGGAGATCCAGCTTAAAAAGTAGACCATTCTTCACCTCAGGCCTCCATTGTTTCCCTGAACTCGAGTGATCCTTTGGTTGGGCAGCTTGTTTGGTGTCTGAATCTGCAGGTGCTTAAGCTCCTGGATGCTCCACTGACCTTACTGGGCAAGAGTATGGTGCACAGTCTGCCTCTCATGCCTGCCACTGCTGTCGCGTCTCCAGCTCCACCTCTTTTGACAGCGCATGCACCCCTCAGCTCCTCCATCACTCATATTTCTTCATCACCTGTTCTCCTGGTGGCGCCCCCCAGGACCCACAGTGTTTCTCTGTTTTTCCTAATGTATTTGTGACGTGTGTGTTCCACTTGTCTATATCAGTATGGTGCACACAGGAAGCTGAGAACAACCTGGGCATTGGCCCACACCTTTTCCTCTGGGGCGCTGGCTCCTGTGCTTTATTCCCTGTGTACACAGGCCAGCTGGCTGCTGAACTCGCAGGGATCCACCTGTCTCTGCCGTCCGCCTCATCATAGGGTTGCCAGGATTACAGACATTTATGCTTCGTGTCTAGGTTTTGTGTGGGTTCAGGGGATTTAGACTCAGGTCCTTGTGTGGCATACTCTTCTTTTTATACCCACAGAACTGTCTCCACAGCCCAGGTTTGATGTTCTCCAGAGCAAGATAATAAATTAGCAGCAGGTTGTCACATACCAGACACATTCAAGTTGTTGATTCTTTTAAAATTTCAAAAAATTAGATATTCTTTAAGAGTTTTATAATATGCTGTTCAAAATCAGCCTCCGCTGTAGAGACAGCAGGCATCTAAATAAAAGTTTCCCATTTATTGATAGGAAGATGACTGTGTACACCACAGGGGAGAACACACGAGCTTCCCCTTGGAATTGAGTGTGGCCTCAGTTCCTCAGCACTGCACACATCTGAGAACACACCTTATCTTGGAGAATGAATTCACAAGCAGTGTT
>NW_004949141.1:2540750-2541945 GCF_000317375.1 Microtus ochrogaster
TGCGTGGATGGATGGATGGATGGATGGATGGATGGATGGATGGATGGATAGTACTAAGTAACCACTACTCCAGCCAATATTTAACATACACCTACCTTGTCTTTCTTGGTACTATAACTGTCTTAGTTAAGGTTTTCTATTGCTGTGAAAAGACACCATGACCTCGGCAGCTCTTATAAAGAAAGCATTTAATTGGGGTGGCTTGTTTACCGTTTCAAAGATTCCAGTCCATTATCATGATGAGGAGCATGGCAGCAGGCAGGCAGATGTGGTGCTGGAGTTGAGAGTGCTACATCTTGCAGGTAACAGGAAGCTGACTGACAGTTACACTGAGGGAAACTTGAGCAAAAGAGACCTCAAAGCCCACCCCCACAGTGACTTTCTTCCTCCAAGACCATACCTCCTAATAGTGCTGCTTCCTTTGGGGGCCTTTTTCCTTCTAAACCAGCACAATAGCATACATTGGTTTATAGCTTTGTTTCATTTTGTTTTTATTGCTTGTGACAAAGTCTCATCTGGCCCAGATTGACCTGAACCTTCTTCCTACCCCTATCTTCCAAGTGCCGGGATTACAGGCGCGTGTCACTACAACAGGTTTTATATGGTGCTGGGGAACAAACCCAAAGCTTCATGCATGTTTGGTGAGCAGCCGAACTCACCTGTAACTCATACTGGCAAACAACAAGACCATAGTTGTCACTAGCAGTTTAGCTTAGCCAGCAGGAGATCTGGAAGACACTTCCGTGAAGTGTATAGCAGACACTGTGTTTTGAATTGTCTTCGGCACCGGGTTGGTGTGAGAGGCAAATAGAATGTTAGAAGGTGAGAAACTCAGTGTGAGCAGCAGGGAATATACATATCTACACATAGAGCCCTGAAGCTCATCTCGGAAGGCTCCAAAGATAGCAGCCATGTTGGCAAAACATTTGAAGCCACAGAAAAGCATGCCGAAAGGGTCTGAGGAGGGGAGTGGGGGAACCAGGTACAGTGCTTGTAGGCCCAGCTACTGGGAAAGCTGAGACCAACCTGAGCAGCACAGTGAGATGGTGGGGTGGTGTAAATGTGGAAACTGGTAAGGAAGGGGCAGTGACAACATGTTTGCTGATAGGAGACACTGGTGGTTTTAAAGCAAAGTGGGTAATAATGGCCCGGGGCCTGGGCTGTGTGTATACAGCCATAGCTGTCACTGGCCAGG
>NW_004949141.1:2542075-2558600 GCF_000317375.1 Microtus ochrogaster
CACCTCTTTTCCAGATCTGTTGTAATGAATGGCCTAACATTCCTACCAATCAGCAAAGGCTTGTATCCAAGACGCCTGAGAATAACAATGCAAGAATTTTCAGCCATTGTACATAACTAAATTTTTTATTGAAATATAAAGTAAGGGCTTAAAATTTTTATTCCCCAACAGTGTGGAAACACTCATCTTACCAATGTTCAAAGTAATGTGCATTGAAGTAGTAGTATACCATCACTTTAATGTACTAAACTAGCAGGCTCTTAGAAAGACTTATTAAACTGGCACACATTTAAAATACCCTTTTTTGTTCATATGTGTGTATCTCTATTTGCATGTGTGTATGTATGTTTTCATGTATGTATATATGGGTTTGCATGTATGTATATATGGGTTTGCATGTGTGTATGTGTGTTTGCAAAAATGTGTCTGTGTTTGCATATATGTATAAATGTCTGTATATGTATATCTGTGTTTGCATGTGTGTATGTGTGTTTTCATGTGTGTGGGCTGAGTTTGTAGGATGTGAGTGCATCTGTGTGTGGAGGTCAGAGGTTGGTGTCCTGTCTCTCGTCTGCTGTTTTTCAGTAAGGCAGCATTATGTCCTGAGCTAGAGCTCAGAGTTTAGCTGTTCTAGCTAGCCAGCCCTGGGACCCCATCTCTGCCACCTGACTGCTGAGATTACAGGCAAGCCTCCATGCCTGCCCAGCTGGGGATCTGAACTCCCATCCTCACGCTTGCATAGCAAGCGCTTTTCCTATTGAGGCATCTTTCCAGACTATGTATGTATTCATAATTGTAAGTGGTAGGATTTGAGTATGTCTTTCAAAGGTTGTGTATTGGAAGCTTGACCAGGTTCATATGCTGGGTTTAGAGTTATATAAGGTTACGAGATCGGAGTCTCACAGTTGCCATTAAGAAAACTTTCCAAGAAAAGGAAGGGTCCCGAGCTGGCAAGTTTTCACTTCTGACATGTTTGGCGTAGCAGGAAGGCTCTCATCAATGCATCTCTCACTCTTACTTTTCCCAACCTCCAGAAACACAATGCAAACAAACTTCTATTGTTATAGTCTACACAGCCTGTGCAAGCTTGTCATAGTGGCCAAAGGTGGATTGGACAATAGGATGTGGGGCAGTGGACACTGTGATGCCTCGTTAATGTGCACATGTGTGTGTGTAGTTCAGAATCCTTGACGGAAATTCTTTTAGCCAAATGTGTTTCAATTTTTTTTTTATATTTTCCCTAGGTAAATCAGAGACTTCCACTTATGTATAAAATATCTTTGGTGTTTCTTGTGGGGAGGTAATAAGTAAAATATATTAAATAATCGTTCAGAGGACATTGGATATCAGACAGTTGAATACAGTGATCCCTAAAAAAATGATTTCTATTGCTGGGAAAGACAGCATGACCACTGCAGCTCGCACAGACATTTAAGGTGTGGCTTGCTCACAGTTTCAGAGGTTTGTTCCGTTACCATCAGTCATGGTGGGGGCATGGCTGCATGGAGAGCGATGTGTGCTGGGGTGGTGCTGGAGGAGCAGCTCAGTGCCCTCCGTCCTGCAGGCAACAAGAAGTCTACTGAGACTCTAGGCGGTACCCTGGCTATAGGAAACCCTAAAGCCCATCCCCACACAGATGCACTTCCTCTAACAAGGCCATGCCCACTCCAACAAAGCCACACCTCCTAATAGTGCCACTCCCTATGAGCTTATGGGAGCCAATTGCATTCAAACTATCATAGTGCCAAAGGACATAAAAGATAGGACTGTCCATAAACTACCTGACGAAACTTGCTAAGTCATCAGTTCGAGAAGAGGAACTGAGACAGAAGCCCAGTCTCAACGAAGAAGAGAGCCCTGGAACCCAGAGGTGGCAAGGGTTTGCAGGAATCAGGACAGGCGCAGCTCCAAGAGAGGGGAGAAAGCGACTTGAAGTTTAAGAGGAAAACCAAACATCAAGAGAACTAGGCGGATGTAGAGCTGGTCTGTTCCCCAGCGCATCCGGCGCAAAGCTTTATCACCAACAGTGCATTTAGATGACCAAAGACGGTCTCACTGTGATGGGAGATGAGAGGATTAGGGCGCAGGGCCGTTTTGATCCCACCAACAAAGCTTAAAAGGAAGCCCTAAAAAGATGGCGCTACCGACAGCTATTTAGAACAAAGCTCAAGAGTCTACTAAGAATTTAGAACATAAATAACACCTAACAAGGCAGAATTCCCACTCCCTGGTGAGCAAATAGGCAGGAAAAGATGTCAAAATTTGCAGTTTTTGACCCAGAAATGGTAGAGGTGATAGAACTGATAGGGCATAGTTTATTCCACATGCTCGAGAAACCACAGGGAAGATTGACTATATTGACGAGAGCTAGGAAGGAAAATGTCAGAGCATCTGGAGATGAGAACAGCAGTGTCTAGACTGAAGATGAGGTTCTGGCTGAGTGGACATTTGCAGAGAGATGGTTCGTGACCAGCATTGCATAGCAACAGGGAGGAGAGAGGCTGGCATGCTATTGATAGTATGAGGACGTTAGCCCATGGACTGTGTGCTGCACAGTCGTTCCCGGTGAACTCAGCAGCCTCCCCTAACCAAATGCCACGTGCTGGTTAATAAAAACTATTTAAAGCTTGCTGTGGCTCAGGTCGAATTTTGCTCTCAGTTGAGGTTTGATACCAAACCTTGCTATTTTCTTCTGCACCATATTATTTGGGTAGCAATCCTTTTGGTGTCAGAGCCTGTGGGTTTTAGAGAAAAAGTTTATGGGCCCATCTTGGAGACAATCTGCCAATGATTTTTGCTATGGCATTGCAGAACTCCAACAGGTAGGTAGTCAAGCCTGAGTGCCAAGTGTTACAGATTTGGATGCTCATGGCAATGTCTTTAATACTTCAAAAACTGAAAGGAACAAAAATAGCCCTGTACTCACAGTTGGTTAATTTATGGTACTTCTATACAGTGAATGCGCTTTGTAGCCATGACAGATACCACACTGTAGGGAAATGTTAATGCGGTGAGCTGCTGTTTAGTGTCCAGTGTGGAGACATTGCAGGAGTGTGGCTGCCGGTGCTCACAGTGTCCTGCTGTGGGGCCTGACTCCGCCTTCTGTTTGCAACGTCTGCCGTGGGCTCTAGATTTCCGTCAATGTGTATATATTCCTTCTAATAAAGTCAGAAAAAATAAGACTTTCAGGAGAGAATAATGGTGATATTATTCTTTCACTTAAACTTTCCTGGGTCAGGAATCATTTTGTGTTAGCAAAGCTCACAAAGGCTTGACTGCATCACTGTTGAGGCTGTCACTCAGCGCGTCACCCATGATCCCAGATCTGCTATCTGCACACCTGGATTTATAGCCGAGTTGCCTGAGGCATTTCCAGAGGAATCTTTTTAAACAAAAGATTAGGGGGCTGCTGAACCTCTGCTGCTGCCCACCAGAGGCTCCCAGACTTAACCTCAAGAGAACAGTCTTCTCTGGTGAGTCATCACCGCCATGTCCAGTTCCAGGCCTGCTTTAAAATGTCTGCAGAGCCTTTCATGAGGTCATTTTTTAAACTTAAATATCTACTTTTCTTTGAAATTCCCTTTCTCCCTTTTCAAAAAGATCATAGCAGAAGTTAAAAACGGATCTCTTTTTGCAAGCGATCTGCTGTGACTTCCACAGGATTGATGTCGGGCTATGTCACACCAAGGTCTGCCAAGTCCTGCTCTTGCAGACTTTGGAAAGGGCAGTCTGGACAGCCCCCAGGTTTTACCCTTAATCTGAGTTACGCTTTCTGAAGTTTCTGAAAGTCACACGGTGTCACTGCTCTAGAGGTGGTGGGATCTGGGAGGATGGGAGGATGGAGCGGGTCAATGAAGGAGACTAAAGTCTTCTGCAATAACCAGCTTTACCCAGAGACTCAGACAGTTTAGACCCTGAGGGTTAAGAGAGGTCACATGAGTAAAGTTCTCATGTTCTCAAGCTGTGTACAGTCACAGGGACAAGCTGCACATGGCAAAACCATGTTTTTCCACAGAGGCATATAAGGCATAATTTAAGCATTTAATTGAATAGCAATAATAAGCAATAATCAATAATCTGAAGTAAACTCACTCCTCTCTGATACACCTGGGAGGAGCACAAAGCAAATTCCAAGAACGATTCCACGTTTTAAAGAAACTGAGGTCTCTAGACTCTTTCTGAGTCCTCACAAGCACTCAGTATTCTCCTCGCAAAGTCACTGAGCTAGAGTGTGCTGCGTGCTCCTCTGCTGAGACGGGGAACCGCACTGGGCCTGGGAGCTCGGTGCACTGGTTTCGACCTCTTCTACATCATTTGGATGCAGAGCCTGGGACCAGCCAGCCACCCTACAGTAATGGTTATGTTTTATTTATAATCGATAAATGTATGTTTGACTTCACAAGTAGGATACTAATATGTGCTGGAATTCACTACTAGATTTAGAATTTTGTTCTATAAGAAATTGAGTTTCTTGGGACTGGAGAGATGGCTCAGAGGTTAAGAGCACTGCCTGCTCTTCCAAAGGTCCTGAGTTCAATTCCCAGCAACCACATGGTGGCTCACAACCATATGTAATGGGATATGGCACCCTCTTCTGGTGTGCATAGACACACATACAGACAAAATAAAATATTTTTAAAAAAAAGGTAAAAAGAAATTGAATTTCTTTAATAGCTACAACTGTTTATATTTTCTGTTTCATTGTGCTTGGGTCTGTACTTGTAAGTTCTGTATTTAAAGAACTATGCTCTTTAGATTTACTTTATTATCAGTTTTGTTGATGTTTCCTTTTTGGAATTTGTATCAATTTTGTTGATGTTGTTTTTTGGAGTTTTACAAAGTTCATCACAAAAATCTATAAATAATTGTTGGCAGACTTCTAGGATATAAAGTCAATATTATTAAAAATAACTATTTCTATATAGCAGCAAAGACCAACTATACTTTGAATATTTTAACAGTCCAGACCTAAAGAATATTTTATCTTTTAAGGGTTTGAAGTGATTTTGTGTATGTCCGATCTATAAGGGGAGAAATGTATTATCAAAATACATTAAATACATGTATGAAATTGTCAGGGAAAACAAGAACGGTAGAAAAAAACAAAACACAAATCCAGCAAAGGCAGTATGCATTGTTTGATTGTCTTTTTCAAGTTTTCCTTGTTGGATTATAAAGAAACCCCAGAAATCTGCAGAGGGAGGGCTTTCCATGAAAATCACGAAGAAACTGACAGAACTGTTTATGTTGTGCTTTTGTCTGGCATAAGCTGCTCCACTGTGGCCCTTTTGGTATCGGCAAACACGGTAGACCGCTGCGTCTCTTAGTCGTCGCTCAGACACAGCTGGGAAGTGTTCGTGAGCATCGGTCAACATTACAACGTGAATAAAACCAGCAGGGTTGTGATTGCTAAGCAGTTAAGAGTACTAGAAATTATAGTGTCTTTATAATTCTTAGTAGGCATAAGCCTGTATTCACAGCTTTGGCCGCACAGAAACTAGTGGAAGAAAACTCATCTCCATCTGATTCAAAGGGCAGATGTTGTACCTGTGATGACAGGCACGTGGTGTCAGCGAAGCAGAACAGAAGGGGCTCTTTTGTGCCGTTTACTGACTTTTTCCTGTTCCTTCCTAGAAACTTAACAACATGCTTTAAGAAGTTCATTTTTGTGGGAGCCTTCATGCTTTTCTGTCTGCCAAGACGTTAGATAATGTAGCGGTTAGAAGCCTAAATCCTAGAAACAGGCAACTTGAATTTTCTTAGACAACACTTCAGAGTACATGGTCTTCTTCCAACACTATACTTAGTTTTCTTATCCCTAAAATGTGTAGCAGACGCCACATTAGAAGAGGTAGTGTAAATTAAATAAAATTGTGCCCACAATGAGCCTCCTGTGGTACTGAGCACATTAAAATCTCAAAATATATACTGTATTATTTCTCTTTAAATAATCTCCATATGGGTAGTAAGACACTGTCTTAGGTTTCTGTTGCTGCGGCAAACACCATGACCAAAAGCAGCTTGGGAGGGGACAGGGTTCATCGCCTTTCACAACTCTGAGGTCACAGTCCAGCGTGGAGGGAATCGGGGCGGGAACTCAGACAGGAACCCAGCAGTGAAGGAGTACTGCTGCTTACTGGTTTTCTCCTTATGCCGCTCTCAAGCCGGCTTTCTTATACAACCCAGGATCATCTGATAAGAGGCACACCACCCACCACGATCTGGGCCTTCCCACATCTACCATTGATCGAGGAAATGCCTGCCAGACTTGTCTACAGGCCAGTCTTAGGAGGCATTTTCTCGATTGAGATTCCCAGATATGTCTCAGTTTGTGTTTGACAAAAAAAAAAAAAAAAACCAACTAGCACGAATATATAAGTATTAAGACATAATTGTAGATACATTTCCACATGTCTAGTAAAGCTTACATTTCTTTAAAATTCCTAAACGCTCAGATAGAGAACCCATCTTCCTTACAGGTACTTGCTGAATATTCAGTGCTGTAACTATTCTTAATGCAGGCTCTGAAACTAGTGTTCACCTTCTAGAATCCATAAGGATGCTGTGGTGGTTGGAAGGAAAATGACCCCCAAAGGGAATGACACTATCAGGAGCTGTGGCTTTGTAGGGGTAGGTGTGGCCTTGTTGGAGGAAATGTGTCACTGTGGGGGTGGACTTTGAGGTCTCACATATGCTCAACCCACACCCAATGTCTCAGTTCATTTCCTGTTGCCTTTGGATCAAGACATAAGGACTCCCTGCTGCAGCACCACGTCTGCCTGCATGATGCCTTGCTTTCCACCATGACGGTAATGGACTAAACCTCTGAACTATAAGCAAGCCATCATAATTAAAAGTTTTCCTTTATAAGTTGCCATGATCATGGTGTCTTCACAGCATTAGAAACCCTAACTAAGGCAGAGGTTGGTACTAGGGACTGGGTGTCTTTGAGTTTTTATTACTGTGAAGAGATACCATGACCATGGCAACTCTTATAAAGGAAAACATTTAATTGTGCTGACTTGCGTACAGCTCAAAGGTTTAGTCCATTATTATCATAGTGGGAAATAGCAGAGTGCAGGCAGATATGGTGCTGGAGCTGAAAGTACTCCATCCTAATAGGCAGGCAACAGGAAATGGTCTGCCTCACTTGGCATGGCCTTAGCATATATGAGACCCCAACGCCCACCTCCACAGTGACACACTTCTCCAAACAAAACCACACCTACTCCAACAAGGCCATACATCCTAAAAGTGCCACTCCTTTTGGAGGCCAATTTTTTTCAAATCACCACACTGGGGTATTGGTGTGAAAGGCCCAACTATGCTTTTATTTAAAGGAATTTGGACTTTGGGAGTTTGCATTAGGAAAGCAGTGGGATGTTTTCAGTGCTGCTCTTAATGGGCCATACCAGTAGGAGCATGGAAGACAGTGCCGCTAAGAGGGATTTGAACTGTGGGGGGATAGCTTAAGAGGTTTCAGAGGAGAAGCATTTTAGTATGTTGCCTAGAAATCATTCTTGTGATATTTTGGTGAAGATTGTGGCTGGTTTTTGCCCTTGCTCTAAAAGTTTTCTGAGGCTAAAGTAAAGAGTTTTGGATTAATTCCCTTAGCAGAGGAAATCACTAAACATCCTAGTGTAGACTCTGTAGTGTGGTCATTAGTGGTAGCTCTAATGAAGATGCATAATGAAAAGGAGCAGGCTGAACAAGGAAAAATATTTGAGGAGAAAAGAAGCAGAAGTGGAGTGGAGCTAAGTCCTGTAGTCAAGGAGAGAAACAGATTAGGAAAGGGAATAAAGGGAGTAGTGACCTCAGGGTAAGATCCCATCCCAGTAAATTTCCAAGGAGTGAAAAGGAATTAAAGGAAAGCTTAGAGCCAGGTGTGGTGGTGCACACCTTTAACCCAGTACTGGGAAGGTAGAGGCTAGTGAATCTTTGAGTTCAAGGCCAGCCTGGTCTACAGATCCTGGTTTCAGGACACCCAAGCTTAGGCAGTGAAGGAAACCACTGAAAACAGAAAGTTAGTGAAGATGTAATTGAATGAAGGGGCCATTTTCCAGCCCTGGTAAGCATCAGAACTTGGCAACTTTGGTCATGTGTTTCTAGAGTTGCGGATAGAAAAAGGGGGCTATGGAACTTGCTTTCATGACTAAGAAAAGCCACTGAGGCCAGGCATGTGTCGGGGGTGTCCCTGAATGGAAGCCTAGGGAGGCCATTATGTAAAGCTGGGAAGGTTAGGCTTGGATTACCTAGGAGACCCCAAGATGTTTAAGATGCCAGAGCCATGGGATACCTACTGAGGAAAGCTGCTAACAGGGAGTGGAACCAGCCCAAAAGAAAGATGTTGCAGTCAACAGAGCTGAAAGGATTTGGAGATCTGAAGAACATTTTGACATCAGAAATAGAGATGCAGAGTTTGAAGTTTGCCCAACTGATTTTCAGTCTTGCTTTGGTCCAGTATTTCCTCACTATGCTTTCTTTCCCTGCATTTTGGAATGGTAATGTATATCATGTGCCATTATATGTTGGAAGTATGCACTTTGCTTTTTTATTTTAATTTTATAGGGGATTATACTTAAGAGATTGCATGAATCTCAGAAGAGACTTTGAACTTTAAACTTTTAAATAAGGTATATACTATGGGGACTTTTGAAATTGGACTGAATGCATTTTTGCATTATGATGGGCTACAAGGCTTTGGGGCCAGGGTGGTTTGAAAGAAAATGACCGCAAAAGTAGTGGTGTTGGCCTTGTTGGAGGAAGTGTGTCAGTGGGGGTGGGCTTTGAGGTCTCATATATGCTCAAGCCACAGCCAGTGTCTCAGACTACTTTCTGTTGCCTTTGGATCAACATGTAAGGACTCAGCTCCTACACCATGTCTGCCTGCATACTGCCTTGTTTCCCACCATGATACTAATGGACTAAATCTCTGAACTGTAAGCCACCTTCTTAAATGTTTTCCTTTATAAGAGTTGCTGTGGTCATGGTGACTCTTCACAACAATAGAACGCTAAGACGGGTACTTACGCTCACTGGGAAACTAAGTTGCTTAGATACAGCCACCTCATTCTGTATTTTGTGGAAAATGAGGTTATGCTTGCACATCTTAAACATGAGATTCTGAATCATGATTTCACTCCTCCACATCTCAGAAGTTATAATGTAAAACTTGTGTGTGCTAGCGTTTCATTGCTTTAGGAGCCTAACTTCAAATATTAAGTTGCAGTGCAAGCTGGTAGTCACAGTCCTGTGGGAGACATTGTAGTCACACGCTTCCAACAACTGACGCACTTCATCTGGTTCTTTATCGTGTCTTATTTCATGTTTATGATTTGTATCTTATTTCTTTTTGTTATTTGACCATTTCTAGCTCATTTTGGATAAAGTTTGAATCTGTTTCCTCATTCAACCTAACTTAGCTCACTAACGACAGCCTTTGTTTATCAACGCTGCCGCCTGTGTTCAGACTGATGCTGTTCATGTGTGCTTTGATAGTGTCTTGCTGGCCGCAGCTCTGCTGGTTCTTGAACATATTTAATATCTTTATTCTCTTGAGAAATTCATATATGCATATGATGAATTTTTATCATATTCATCCCTCACCCCTAATTCTTAACACCCCCTCCTCCTCTCCCTCCCATCTTTATCTCCTCTTTTAAATAAGCCACCAGGTCCAGTTTGTGCTACCCTATACCCCTGGTTTTGGGGCCATCCACTGGAATGTGGTCTCCCTACCAGGGGCCACATCCTTAAAGAATACTGACTCTTCCTCGTCCAGAAGCTGCCACCTGTTGGTGGCATCTCAGTTAGGGGCTGGGCTAACGAATCTCTCCCAGTCCATGTTGGAATGTCTGCTGGGTTGACCTTGTGCAGACAGCTGCTCTGAGCTCATGAATGCAATGGTCCTGTTGTGTCCAGAAGACGCTGTTTTGCTCTGGTTCTCTGCCTTTTTAATTTTTCTGTCTCCTCTTCTGTCATGGTCCCCGAGCCTTGGGTGGGTGGTGATGTAACTGTCTCATTGGCTGTGGTGAGTTCCTGTGCTAACTGCCATCTACTGCACATGGAAACTTCTGTGATGAAGCCTGAGAGCCACACTAATGTGGGGTATGGAGATGGGAATTTCAAGGGCAGTTTGATTCTGTGTCCACCTAGAAAAATAATCATAGCAGATTCTTCCCTAGGACCTGTGAGCTCCCAGGCCACAAGTTCTTAGAGTATAGTATCAAACATGTGTTTCCTCCTGTAGAGCAGGCCTTAAATCCAATCACAAAGCAGTTGGTTACTCCTATAGCACTCATGCGCCACTGTGACAGGTCTTGCCAGTCCTGTCATTATTATAGCTCACAAGGCTCACAACTGGAAAGACAGCCGATGACTCTCCCCAATGCCAGTGGTCTACATAGCATGGCTTGGTACTGTGAAGCAAGAGGAGCTTCTTGGTCAGGACCAACTTTATCTCTCCTGTGACCAGTATATGTGGTGTTCAAGAGGATGCTCTTGCCAGTAGGTTCTAGTGGGGATCAGAGTGGCAGTGGCCTGGATTGTCTTGGTGTCTCTGCTTTTCTTTCTTCTGCTTAGTTTGATTTTATTTTAATCCTCTTTTAGTTTCTCAAATTTGAAGTGCAGATTCTTGCTCTTAAGCCTCTCTTATTTTCTAACACAGCACATAAAGCTATAAGTTTCTAAGACAATGATGTAGCTGTAGTCTATAAATTACCTAAATGTTTTTAACATGCTCATTGATAGACTCCAGATAATGTGCATGAATTTGAGATATGTACAATTGAAGTGACTATCGCCGCACTCACAATCATGCTCTGCCTCCACCCAGTGCCACCAGGAACTTATTCTTGCCACTGGCAGCCACACACTAGTTCTTTGACACACCAAGTTTGTTTGCATTATCTCGAATTTTAGATAAACAGAACTGTACGCTCTATGTGCTTTTTCTCTGACTTCTATGCAGCACAGATTGCAATTCACTCGCATTGTAGCAAGTGTAGCAAGAGTTCTTTCTCTCCTGGCCTCTGCAGTGCCGAGCGTTGTCTGTGCTCCACTGACCAACATTCCCAGGGAGGCTCCACGGCAGCTTAGTTTCTCACCATTTGATCAATCTGAAGGTAAAGGTGCCATATGACTCACTTAGTGAAGTGCTTAGTGTAAGCATAGGACCCTCTCCAGATTCCCAACAGTCACATAGCAAGCCAGGTGCCTGGTCACCACCTGTAACCCAGCTCTGGGGAGGCAGGAACAAGTGGATCCATGGAATTCACTGGTCAGCCAGTCTAGCCAGTCCAGATGCAGCAAGAGACCCTGTCTCCTAAAATGGGGTAGAGGTGTGGCTGAGGACACCTGATGCCCTTTGGCCTCCATACACGTCCACATAAGAACACACACCATCATTCAGTTGTGGTACCTTTTTCATACTTCTGTGTTGCCTGGTTATTGATTTTGTGACTTCCAGAATTTCTTTTCCATAAACTTCAATTCATTGTTCCTCTGAAAATAGCTTGACTTTCAGGTTCTGTTTTGTTGTTTTAAGTTTGCCTACTCCCATTTTAGTTGAATTTTTGGCAGTGTGGGTCAAATAAAGTCTAATCAGATCCAAAAAGTTACTGAAATGTTTCCCTCTTTTTCAGGCAAAAGCGCCGCCATTGTATCATCAGACCAAAGGGGACCCTTCTGTCAGAAAGGTGAGTCTCAAAGGCAAGCTGCCCAGAGAACCGCCTCCCCCACCCCTGCACCTTCTGCTCCGTGGTCAGTCCTCTGTAAGGAGCGATGCCCTTTACTCACGTCAGTGTTTTCAGGCTGCTTCTGATTGGGTGCTTCCGTATGTTGCTAGGATTCCCCGCTTCTTCCAGACCAGCCCTGTGGGATTTCGGGCCCAGCAATCAGTCTCCTGGCAACTAAGAACTGATGCATCGTGGGTTAGCACCCACAGCCTGCCAGGGCTGGCATCCTCATGTCCAAGGTAGTGGCAGATGAAGAATATTCTGAGGGGAAAGCTGTCTAGCTTTCTCAGTGACACGTTTTCCTTTCAGAGAGCTGTGCCCCAAATAAACTGTCTAGAGAAACTGCTTTTCAGCACACGCCACACAAAGGGTCATCAGTAGATGCTAGACCAGGCATCTTCTGCCACTGTTCCTGCCGATAAACTCTGAGGCCCTGATGGGTTGTGAGTCTCTGACCTGGGCAGTGCTCAGACTGCATTGAGAGAGCCACTGCAACCTTTTTCCATATCCTGCTCTTATCTACCCGTGGTCACAGCCCTTTCACAGAGGTCACATATCAAATATCCTTAATAGCAGATGTTTACGTTACAATTCATAACAGTGGCAAAATTACAGTTATGAAGTAACAGCAAAATAATTTTATAGTTGGGGTATTAAAGTGCTGCAGCGTTAGCAAGGTTGAGAACCATCGGCGCTGAAGGATATAAGTAGCCAGGCTTTCTGCCTCCTTTGTTTACCAATTTTTTTCTGATAGTTGAAGTGCTGGTTTTTGGTGTTTTATTTTGATTTTGTACCCTTCCCAGCCTTTTTTAAAAATTTTAGCTAGCAGTGATGTCAGCAAAGTATTTGTGGAACAAAAACGACAACTTGTGGCTCTGTTTACTAACAGCTGGTTTTAGCTTCAAAGCAGTGTGACACACACCCGTCCCTCTTCTCTGCCTGTGAGCCCTGACGTTTTCAAACAGAAAAGGATAAAAGCTAGACACAACGTCTGCAAAGTCCTGAAACGTGTTTTACAGGAATATCTCTGCTCTTTCAAGGCATCACGGGCAGGCAAGAATGAGGGGGAGAGTGTGACTTCTCAGAGCCACCTCGTTGTCACTTGAGCAGCCAGGCAGTTTTCTGTCACTCCTGTGAAATGCAGTTACCCAGAAGAGGAGATCGCTTCCTGTGTGGGTTTGGATTCATGTCCTGGCAGCCTTGTGGGTGTGGGCTTTAAGAGCCAGTAATACATTGTGGAAGGAGCACATTTGAAACAGGTGCTCATATTATGAGCCAGACAGCAGAGAGAGGATGAAGCCAGCATCCCACAGTTCCCAAAGACTCAAGGTCTCCTATTAGGCCCCTTCCCAAATGTCCATAGCAACTGCTGTGAAGACCTTCATGAACCTCTGGGTACAGTCAGCAGCCAGTCACAGTAGAGACTCGTTAGTCTCACTCAGTAAACAGGAATGAATTAGAAGACAGGGAAGTTGGTTTGTAGAAGCACTTGAACACCATCCATGTTGAACACTTCCAACATGATAATTTAAAGCATAGGCTTCATCTAAACTCAAAGGCTCTGAAAAGGTGGCTTTTATTTTCTGTAGCTGGAGGCTTTTCTGCATCCTATCCAGTCCAACAGCTGCTTATAAAAAATAATTATTCAGAGAATTAATATTAACCATAATTTTTTGACCAATGGCTCAGACTTATTACTAGCCAGCTGTTATTTTTTTATTAACCCATTTCTATTAATCTGCATATGACCATATGGCCCATGGCTTACCAGTGATGCTCTGACATCTTTCTCCTCTGACAGCTGCTAGTGCTTCTCTTGACCCTGCCTTCTTCCTGTATCTCTGCTTGGATTGCCCGCCTAGCTATATTCTGCCCTGCCATAGGCCAAAGCAGCTTTATTCATCAACCAATATTAATAGCATATGCAAGTACATCTCATATCAATTTTCTTCCTGGGTAAGATAGTGATGATCTTAGACATGTGCTAAAAACTAAATGAAACACTTATGTTTGATACATGGCAAATACCATGGTGAACACTGCTGTTTAACATGGGCTTTCTGACTCCCATGTGCCTTTTCAGTTAATCGTGTCACTTACATATTATCATCCAATCATCAAGTATTTCTTAATGCTACAGAGGTAAGCATTGGACTAGAGGTGAAAGTGCTGTCTCTGGTCTCATGAATCTCAGCATTAGACAGGTGATCTCACAGTTGCCATGCCACGTGACAATGCCAAGTAAAGAGTCTGTGCCAGCACCAAGATGGGGCTTTGCTCTCAAGTGGCTGAGCAGTCCAGTGTAACCTCACGTTCATTGTAAACAAACAATTATAAACAATCATTTAGGGAATCTGGGTGTAGTTCTCTCCAAACTGCTTCCTGCTTTTTGTTGGGCACAGTAATTTTTGGGGGTATTCACAGCAACCTTTTAGGGGGGTTCTTTGTCCATCAAACCACATTAGTCTGGAAGGATTCCACAGGTTCTCATCTTCTGTGGAAACAAAAGAAAAACCTCTTTTCCAAAATGATATATCCTTAGACCCAAATTTTGAAGTCAAAACACCTTTAAAATAAATATGTTGGTTTAGCTTAGTAGCCCATACAATGAAATGTCTCTCTGTACTTAGCCCCTTCACAGTCAAAATTTTCAAAGAAAACATAATAATATACATAATCCAGCCTGTGTATATTCTATCTTTTCATGTCTTATTTTTCTTACTCTATTACTTTTTCTACAAGTTTAATATTTATTTTATTATCTTTACTCCTTTAATCTATGACTGTCTGTATTCTTTTATATTACATTTGCTGTCTCTTTACTCTTTTTCTTCTCTCTCCCTACATACATTTTTAAACACACTGTGTCTCATTTAGAGGTCTTTTATGTCTGAATCTGTCTTATTGTATATCTGGAATCCTTTTCTGTCCAGGAGTGCTTCTTAAAATGCAAAGCAGCTTGACTAGGTTAAGGCTGCTTTGCCTTTTGACCCCACCCAGTCCAACATGGTGGAGGTCTGTTCATTGCCTCTGAGACTGCCCGGTGGGAGCTTGGCTCACCACCTCAACTCTGGTAACCAGTTGGCCCATGCTGCCATCAAGTAACTTGCAGCATGCTACCTACAAACCCCATTCAAGTGCTCTGCCTCCTGAAAGAGACAGTTCATGCTGGCAGCATGGTCCAGGAAGCTGCATTTTGAAACCATGCATTTGTTTGTTTGTTTGTTTTGGGGGGTTGCTATTGCTGAATCAGGAAGACCTCTCTTAAAGGAATCACGCCTCTGCTCCCTTCTATCAAACAGAGCCCACCCAAGAAAATGCTGCTACCAAAAAGCTGCCTAAACTCTGTTTTGTTAGAATTTCTTTTTGAGATCTCTCAGGCTTTTGTATGTGGATGTAGTCAACCACATTGGCGTGTCATTCTGTGGTGGAGGCATGTTTGCTGCCTCTGAGAGCCATGTACATTGTCCCAATTTTAGGCACACAGCGGGTCTATGTTGCCAGGAAGCAAGCTGTAGCACTCTGCTCACAGACCCTATTTAAATGCTCCATAGCCAGACCTCCCAAAAGAATCAAAGCTGTTTGTCCTGGCGAACTAGGAAGCCTTCTTAGAGGAGCCGCACAGTTTTACTTTGTGGTTCTGCTTCTGTTTTAAACCAATTCCGATTGTATAGGTCTGATTTGTTACAGGCTTTGTTTCCATTGCATGCATATTATACAATTACTTTTTAAAAATCAGTTGTGAGAAACTGTGAAAACGGAATTTATATAGTGTTTTATGATTACACAGTTACATTTTCTGGTTCTCCTTGTTAATCCATGTGCATTTGAAATAGCTGGAATCATTTTCATTCTGAAGAACCCTCATAGTGGCTCCTGTCAGATAGACATGGATGTGAATGCCTCAGTACCATGTGGAGGTCAGAGGACAACTTGCAGGAATCGCTTCTCTCCTTCAATCCTGGGTTCCAGGGATCAAACCAGGTGGTCAGGCTTGCAGGGCAAGCTCTTTCTCCCTCTGACCCATCTCTGCAATCCTCCCAAGCTGTGGTGGTTTGAGTGTGATTGGCCCCATAATGTCATAGGGGGTGGCACTATTAGGAGGTGTGGCCTTTTTGGAGGAAGTGTGTCACTGGAGGTGGGGCTTTGAGGTTTCAGAAGCTTAAGCCCATCCTAGTGTCTTACTGTTTCTTCCTGCTGCCTGAGGATCAAGATGTAGAACTCTCAACTCCTCCTCCAGTACCATGACACACTGCCATGTCCCACCATGATGATACTGGACTAAACCTCTGAAACCGTAAACCAACCCAAATTAAATGTTTTCCTTTATAAGAGTTGCCTTGGTCATGGTGTCTCTCCACAGCAATAGAAATTCTAACTAAGACAGCTAGCAATACTGTTTACCTGGTCAAGTGTTGAGCCTGAACTGAGCCCATGCTGTCATTTAGGACAGGAGCACTGCCATTTAGAGGGGCTGCTTTGGACCTATTGGGTGCAGGTGAAGATTCTATGCCCTTTGTTAGCCTGGTGTGTTCGGTACATTATTGGGCCTGGCTTTTTGATATGTTCTTCATAGGCATATGTGCCCAGATAGCCCTGCATACTTGGTTAAGCTATTAGGTAGTGCTTTTTTACTTTAGGAATAAGCTCTTATCAGGACGTACCGCCTGGACTGTGTTGGAGAGTTGGTACTGTAAGGGTGGAAGGAGGAGATTAAATCACTTGCCTCTGTGGAGCTAAATGCTTCTTTATAAAATGGAGTTCCCCAAAGCCAGGCACAGCCGAGCACA
>NW_004949141.1:2558800-2592923 GCF_000317375.1 Microtus ochrogaster
CCCCAAAGCCAGGCACAGCCGAGCACACTGTTGTACACACTGTGGAGTACCCCAAAGCCAGGCACAGCCGAGCACACTGTGGAGTAACAGCAGTCACGGCCTGGCCTCCACAACTAAGCTTCTGATACTGCTCCCTACGTGAATGCTGCCATCCCCCTGGGATAGCCCTGGGTTGTGGTGTTGGCAGACTCTAGCTTTACTCTTTGGACACACCCAGCTGTTTTGTTTTCAACAGTGAACCAGGACAGAAATAGTTGTACAAGCCCAGGGTGTCAACTCTGATTCTTCCTAAGTAGTCATTCCTGAAGTCTGTATCTTCATGCTGCCCAAGGGCTCCTCCCAATTGTTTTCCTCAGTTCTCCTGTAGAGTCGCCCTATAGTCTAGGCCGCATCTGCTTCACATCTGATAATCTTGCTCCGTTACCTTTCACAACTCCCGTGTCCTTAAGAACTGGGTTTAAACATCTCTGAGCCTGATTTTGATGAAACCAGTTCTTTTCAGAAGAGAGCAGGCAGGAGCTGTCAGTGTATGAGCCTGTGGGGAGAATCTTCCCTTCTGCATCTAGGGCTCTGGACAGGGACAGTGGAAATGTTCTGTATCGCCCCATTAGAATGGTGCCGGCTGTGGTCTAGTGGTTAGAAGTAAGCTGAGGGTCACAAATAAGAGCCTGTCACCCCAATTAAAGTGTCTCCATGGGCAGGTTACCATGTTCACAGAGACAGAAGGACATGCTCTGTCTCAGACAGGTTTTCATTCTAAGACAGGTGGTGACTGTGCCCTTTCCACATTGGCTGGGGTCCAACTGCACAGCCTTTAACAGATGGTTAGTTTCAGAGAGATAGAGATATTTGTGTGTATGGGTGTTTCGTCTGCTTGTATGTCTATGTATCACATGCACGCCTCTGGCCTCAGAGGATAAAAGAGGGCATTGAGTCCTTTGGAACTGGAGTTGGACAATTGTGAGCCACCATGTGGTGGCTGGAAACTAGACCCAGGTCCCCTGCATAAGTTCATTGGGTTGGTTTAAAATCTATAAAATCTGTAACAAAATTTGGCTTTAAACATCTAACAAAAGGTTTACAATTAAAAATCTACATGGGTATATATGTGATTCATCTCTTGTCTAGAATGTACTGTATATGTAACTTAGATTTGACTCTTGTTTAGAATAGATGTTTTTAAACAGCAACCCTATGGCTGTCCTCCATCTTGACTGATGACCTCATCAAAATGGATGTTGTCACATGGCTGGCAGCCATCTATACTAAGGTTAAAGGGTACATGTCATATGATGCCACTATGTTAATACAACCATGTGGCATAAAGCAGCAGTTATAAAACTATCCTAATGCCCTACAAGAATGGTCATGCTCCTTACTGCTGAGTCATTGCTGCAGCCCTGCAATTGACCCAAAAGAAAAGAAATTGGGGAAGGGGTTGGTATGTCACTGAAGTTCCAAGAATGCCACAGGGCCTTTTTGTACACAATAGTTACATATGGGAGATTAAGACGTTTGCCTAAAGGTTTGACAGGGTGGGAGAAAATGAAAAGATTTGGATTCCTTGTCATAAATGAAAGCTTTAGAGGGTCTGACCGGAAGGATCATCTTTTGAGTTCTTTTGCTTTCGGTTTGTGAAGCAACCTCACAAGCCAGGGAAAGGTGGGAGGGTACCACACAGCCTCCCAAAGAGAACCCCACCAACAGGGGCGTCCATCGAGGACTTAGCCCAGACAGGCATCATGGAAGGCAGGCCGGGAGTACTGATGCCTCCTCCCAGAGTACCCGTGCTCCTGGGTGCAGTGTCGGCTTGGAGTCCCCCTGGCTGAGCTGGATGTTGGGGGAAGAGGCTTTGTTCAGACACAGACACTATTCTCACTGAGGTCATAGACTTACTTCTTTCTTCAGATTTTCTTCAGTTTTTCATTTGCCATTTTTCACCAGGACTACTTCTAGAATCTTCACACAGTTTTTTGGTTTGGTTTTAGTGTTTTTCACCAGTCACAGTTAGGGTCAGAATATGTGGAGCCCCTTTGGCCATTCCGGGGCTGAGCTTTTTGCCTCTCCTGTTCCACCTTGGGAAGCCCTGACTAAGAGCTATCTTCCCAATAGTGGGCATCTCCTGAACAGGCCATACAAGAAACATGCAAGTACACCATGTCTTTCCACGGCGTCAGAATTTATTGAGTACAGTCAAATTCACAAGGTTTTGTGGTTCAATGACTGCTTTTGTCATTAAATCCATCCACCTTGGTAGCCTGGCTAAATGAAAAAAAGAAAAGGGAAAAGAAAGGTCATGATTGCTCCTAGGATGGTGGTGAAGGTTTATTGCAGATATGTAGGAAAGCATAGCCAGACGCAGGGACATCTGGGAGAGTCCAGTGGGGGCATGACCAGGCTGAGCTGGGCCATGTGGGAGAAGGGAGGGGGTGAGGGTAGTCGGGGCAGCAGCCAGGAGTTAAAAGATCCAGAAAAGAGTGGGTAACCAAAATATCGGATTATAAGGGAAGGGCAGCTGGGGGAAAGGCAGCCCAGCCTCTGGGCTGGAGAGTTCAGGGTAGAAGGAGGGGTTTGTGAGCCATACTCTGTAACAGGTAGGGACTGAGGGATGCTGGGAGAACCTGGAAGCCAGGTCCGACTTTGATATAAATAGACACCTCAGCCTTTTGTCCCAGGTTTGGGGTTTGAAACATAACACTGGTCAGTCTTAATTACTGATAATTACTAATATTAATTCTCAAATCACATAGCACACACACTGTATGTATGAATGTGTGTGTATGTGTGTCGATGCATGTGCGTGTCTTACAGAATGAATACAAAATAAAGAGGCTGCAGCAGATACAAACTAGACCAGCGCAGAGAGAGTTGCTGTAGTCGGGCTTGAGAGCAAAGCTGCAGAACGTGACTGCAAAGGGAAAAGGATACACCCGATGGGCACATAGGTGGGCGGGCAGTGTGGAGTAGGCGCATTAACAATGGGGGACTAGTCTGAGTTCAGGGGCCCTCAGTCCTTAATATACACGTGGTTTCAGATGATCCGTTGTGTTGGGGCTATGCTACCACATTTTAAGTATTTCCAATAAATTCTTGGACCTAGTCTCCTCAAGAGAATTTTTATATGCCCGTGTGTCCCCACTGTTTCAGTTCTCCCCAGTGCATTTATAGGGTGGTCCTTTTTCTAGTCCATCTCTTCTCGATAGGAGGTGGCTACAGGATGGTAGAATTTTAGGCCCACCTAGGGCCCGATGTCATCCTTCTCCCTCAAAGTGAAGTCAAAACTGATTGTAAATGGAGTCTCCTAGGGCATTCAGCCTGAAAATTACTGGTTTGTACACTACAGAGTAACCTAGAATGGGGCTTAACCTGCTCTCAGTGGGATAACACCACCAACCCGTTGCTGCTGTTACTCTCTGGAAGCCACAAGGGCTACTCAACCCCTTTCTCTGGGCAGTCTGTTTGCCCCAGCTCTGGTCTTCTCTGGAGAACACACTCTGTTCTGTCCTTTGTCATGCTACAAAGGTGAGAACATTGATGAACAATAAATGAAAAAATGAAATTTTGCCCTGGCAATGCTGAAGCATGCATGCGCAGCCCATGTATAGTGGTTCTCATGAACTTGTCCATATTGGGTTCCATGGTCTGAGTTGCTGAGGACGACTGACCAGGTCTCTTCCTCAAGAGGGCACCAGATCCCATTACAGATGGTTGTGAGCCACCATGTGGTTGCTGGGAATGGAACTCAGGACCTTTGGAAGAGCAGGCGGTGCTCCTAACCACTGAGCCATCTCTCCAGCCCAGTACTCTGTCATTATCCTAGGCTTTCTTTTGGAACCAAAAGCACATTGTCCCTTTCAGCACCCATTTTGCGTGCTTGTCCTGAAGTGAACATGGCACAATCACGCTGCTGATTCTGTTCACACCAGCATTCGATGTGCACACTCCTGCCTCGCAGAGCCCAGGGCAGGCCTGTGTTGGTACTGTGTGCCGTCATTATGACCCATTCACAGGCCGCTCCCACCTTTATCAACACTGGAGCCGCAGTGCAGCTCTAGGCCATGAGCAGAGCCCCATGCCGCTCTTCTGCTTCCCAGGGCATTTCACTGTTGTTCCTGCTAGGCTCAGGGGCTGTTGGTGTGGGGCTGTCTATAGACCGTTTGGGTGCCAGTCTAGTTCTCTGGGTCATCTTTGTTCCCTCTCTTCCAACGAAAGAGTACTTATCAAAACTATACCATCATGTCTGTCATCTTGGAATGTATCCGACATTATAGTTGTTGGCTCAGCTGACTTCCATACTGAGGCTGTTCACTTATACATGTGCACACACGCGTGTGCGCACACACACACACACACACATGCAAGTCACACACACACGTAATTATTTTTCCAGTTCTTGTGTGTTCGAGCATCTCTAAGCATTGCTGCTGCTGTTCCCTTTGCTGTGGGTCACATTTTCTGCTACTCCTGTCGAGGAGTTGCAGATTAGATGCTGTGCATTGACAACAGTGTTGTTGAGCATCTGCATTTTCCTGTCTTTTAGTGGCATGCGAGTTTGGCTGTCAGTTGCTGATAAATTTTTCAGAGAATTCGTTCTTGGCTATTTTAGGAATGGGTTTGAAGTATCCCAGATCCTATGCCTGGCTTGGGGCTGGGCTTCTCTGACACCTCAGTCTTTAGCCACACTCTTTCCAGTCTGGATCATTAGTATTCTCTTGTCTTCTATTTTGCAAAGCCTGGGATTTCCATGTGCCTTTCAGAGTTCCAAACAGCATTTTCCACCAGGCCTCTGTAGTTGAACCTGCACAAGTGAGTAATGTATTAAGCCCTATATGGACTTCTGGAGCTCAGCTCAGCTCCTCCTCTTCAAATTCTACCCACTGCTGGTGTGAAACTCCTGATTCATTTTTAAATTTTTTTAAATTTTACTTCTCTGCAAGAGTTCAGACATGTTTGTCTCTTTCAGGCAGCAAATTCCTGTTGAGAGTAACTATAGCACAGCCCTGTGGATTGTTAACTTGGTTTTGCTGATCATCTTAGTCACTGTTCTATTGCTGTGTAGAGACACCATGACCTCAGCAACTCTTATGAGAGAAACATCTAATTGGAGGCTGGTTTGCAGTTTCAGAGGCTTAGTCCATGATCATCAAGGCAGGAGGCATGGCGGCAGGCTTGGTCCTAGAGAAGTGGTTGAGAGCTACATCTTGATCTTCAGGCAGAGAGAGTGCCAGGACCTAGCATGGGCTTTTGAAACCTTAAAGCCCACCCCAGTGACACAGCTCCTCCAACAAGGCCACACTTTCTAATCTTTTCAAATAGTGCCACTCCTTGATGACTAAGTATTCAAACTTATTCATTCAGAGAATGACCTATTTAAACCACCACATTTCACTTCCTGGCCTCTGTAGGTTTGAAGCTATATCTAATGCAAAAGTGCATCCAGTCTAACTTCGAAAGTCCCCTTAGTCTTTCACAGCCTCAAGATTGCTTAAAAGTTTAAAGTCTCTTCTGAGACTCTAGGCAATCTCTTAACCTGAAACCCCCTTGTGAAATCAAAATAAAAAATCAGATTACATACTTCTAACATGTAATAGCACAGAATATGCATTATATGGTTCTAAAAGGGAGGGAAAAGAACATAGTGAGGAAATATTGAACAAACAGACAAAATAAGACCAAAACCCAAATGGGCAAACTCCACATCAGATGTCAAGGCGCTCTTCAGATCTCCAACTCCTTTCAGCTTTGTTGCCTGCAACACACTTGTTTCTCTCCTGGGCTACCTTCCACTCCCTGTTAGCAGCTTTCCTTGGTATGTGTCCCATAACTTTGGCATCTTCAAAATCTTGGGGTCTCCAATACAATTCAGGCTTCACCCTCACAGCTACATACAGTAGCCTCTCTGGGGCTCCATGCAGGGACATCCCTGACATGTGCCTGGCCTTGGAAGCGTTCCTTAACCACAGAGGGAGATTCCATAACCCCCTTCTTATATCCTTGACTGCAAAGCTAGAACTATATGGCCAAAGCTGCCAACCTCTGCTGCTTTGTGTTGCTGGAGCTTGGCCTCATCTTCAGTAACATTTGTATCAGCTTTTTGTTTTCTGTGGTTTCCTTTACTGGTTAATCATTTCTTTAATTCACAAGTTGGAATCTTAGCAGGGTGGGGTCCTGCCCTGAGGTCACCATTTCCTTTATTCCATTCAGCATCAGGCTTTTCTTTAAACTTTTTATCCCCATTACACTTCCTGGTGCTCCTTTTCTCCTCAAATTAACACCTTGTATTTCTCTTTGTCCAGCATCTTCCTCATTATAGACCTGCTTAAGAGTTGTCACTAATAACCACACAACAGAGTCAATACTGGACTGTCTTGAAATCTCCTCTGCCTAGGCCATTAATTCAAAAGTCTTCAATTTAGCCTTAGGCAGATTTTTAAGACAAGGGCAAAAAGCAGCCATATTCTTTGCCAAAATATCACAAGAATGGTCTCTACACTACTTATTAAAATTCCTCCTCTCTGAAACATCTTGATCTGGGTTCCTGCTGTTCAACTTGCCTTCACACTGTCTTCCATGCTTCTGCTAGGATGGCCCCTTGACCACCACCCACCCCAAAGCATCCAACTACTTTTCTCAAAATCCCAAAGTCTTCTAAATCTTCCAGCAAGAAACATTGTCACAGCCTTGCACCATTCCCTGGTACCAACTTCTGTCTTAGTCACTGTTCTGTGTGAAGAGATACCATGACCACAACAACTCTTATAAGAGAAAACAATGAATTGGGAGCTTGCTTATAGTTTCATCAGGGCAGAACCATGATAGCCAGCATGGTAGGCATGATGCTGGAGAAGTAGTTGAGAGTTACAACCTAATCCATAGGCAAAGTGGGTGGAGGGCTGGGCCTGGTATGGCCTTTTGAAACCTCAAAGCCCCATACTTCCTCCAACAAGACCACACCTCCTAATCCTTCTCAAGTAATGCCACTCCCTGATGACTAAGCATTCAAATAGATGAGCCTAGTGGGGCCATACTTAGTCAAACAAGCACACTAATTTTAGAGGTAAACCCATGATTCTGGTTTCTTCTCTGTACCTCTTGTTATCTGGCCATCATTTCCAGGCGTATTTGTTTCTGATGGGCGGGAATGTTTGAGCAAATGCAATCCAAAACTCAGGACTCTGATAGAACAATTATGATGGCTTCAGCCCCTCAGAGGAGCCTACGAGAATTACTGCTCTGAGCAGCCCATGAAGATAATTGTTGACTTTTCCTGAGTAGAAACAATCAGTCGGGGACCAGAGGATAGCAGGCCTTGATTTTATTTACATGAAAACAAAGTCTTTCCCTGTTTTCAGTCATTTTTTTTTTTAAGTAAGACCAAACATTTGCCAGTGATGAAAAGAGAAGAGTTCTTTGCTAGTGGAGCAAGGCCGCCATCTAGGATGCCTTCTTTGAACTCCGCTTCCCATAAGAAGACATCTTAATAGGCTTTTAAACCGTTCCCTTTCTGAACAGAACAGAAAGCAGTGATGGGAAGGTCATAACATACCTTGTGGTAGAACTTCTAGTCTGCGTAGGAGCATGCACTGGGGGCCCTAATTTTACCTTGTTTTGTTACAGTGAATCCAGCCTGAACTCTCTAGGTAATGGTGACTGAGTACTGCCTGCATTACAATGAGGTGACAGCCCCACCTAGGAGGCAGTTGTGACCAGCCCTCCCTGATGTCAGCATGGCAGGCAGGCAAACTTTGATGAATTTGGCCAAAACATTACATTACATGTCTAAAGCTTCCAAGTACATTCTGAGGTTGTCAAACCAGCTCTCAAAATCCACTCTGGTGTGGCAGGATCATCAGCGTCTGTTCCCCAGGTGTTGTCTCTCACAGCGGGCTAGACAGCGGGTAGCCAAGCGTGTGCAGGGGTAGCATATGGCTTTCAGAAACATCCTACTAATCCAGGGACATTCTGTGGTGAAAGAGAGAGCTCAGAATGGGTAGATGAAAGCACACAAAACCCACTCAGTTTGAGAAGCAGAGCAGATCTGTGGGCCCTGGTCTGGGGAGGCAGAGGCAGCTGGATCCCCAAAGCTAGCTGTGTAGCCAGTTAATGAGCTCCAGGTATAGTAAGAGGCTCCATATCCAAGGGGAAGGAAAAAGAGACAAGAGACTGACAGACGACCCCACATGATCATCAGGCCGCCACACACCATTTCACACAGAAACACTTGTGCTTCTTTGGGTAATGAAACAACATTTAGTGATACTTGCCTCTTGGGTGACCTGGAAGACACTTGGCAGGTGCAGACTCAGCACCCTAGCAAATTAAGCAGCTGAATCTGCCTGTGGGACACCCATAATGCCTTGTAACTTCTTGTCACCTTCTGTCTGCCGCAGATGTGGTTTGATGGCTCACCTTGTCATGTACAAACAGTACATTAGCACATTAGAACCTCAGTGCCCTGCTGGGTACAGACAGTAAATCCGTCCTCCTTGGGTTGCTGCTGTGTGCTTCAACACAGGCATCCGACAGGACACCAAGAGCCCTCCAGGCAGCAGGAAGCCTGCGTCTCCCACTTGCCCTCCTCCTCCTGCTTCACAGATGAGGTAGTGACGATCAAGGGCAGCAGCACAACTGATTCGTGTCACTAATGTGCAGAGTCAGGCTCGGAGTCTGCACTGGGGCTGCAGAAGGCATGGTTAGCGCCAGGACGGCACAGCTGGTTTACGTGAGGCTTGAGGCTCCTCCCTGCAGCAGGCTTGGTTCTTCACATGGCCCACTTACCGCCCAGCTAGCTTTCCCTCTCATTGTCTCGTGAAGGCCTGACGAGATGAGCTTTGTCATCGCAGAGCAGAATCACAGACTCCCTAGAAGGCAGACCTGCTTCCGTTCTTTGCGTTCGTTGTGACTGTTTTTGTCAGACTGATACTGAGACCGTGACAGGTAACGAAGTCCCTGGAACTTGACTGCCTCCATTCAGGTCCGTGTTCCTCCACAGGTGTGACCTTTGGCACGTCGCTAAGTGACAGCAACAGAAGTCCCTTGTAGGGTGCAGTGGGGCCTGAAGAGACAGTGCATAGAATGCTGCAGAGATGGCCGGTGCCCAGCAGCCACACTGGGCTGCGGCAGTGCTGCTGGCTGCTCCTTGCCCGACACAGAAGCTTCAGCCAGCACTGCCAGCATTTGTGTGTCCGTCCCTAGAGCCCCGACTGCCTCTTCAACCTTCCCGCCCTGTTCGTCACTTTCTCAGGCAGCTTAATAGTCTGAGTGTTATCTCATTATCTAACTCATTATTAGCTGTGACCTGTGGAGTGATGAGTCACTGGGACATAGGAGGGCCTGGAGGGTCGGGTACGCGGTGTGAGAGCATACGGTGTTGGACCTTCAGGAAGGGCGCTTTCTGTTTGCAGAGCAGGAGCTGCCATTTGCTCTTACCTTTGAGGCCAGAGAGCTTTAAATGGTTAGGGCTCTCGGTTGGAACAGCTCAGACAGTAGCAAAAGTCTGGCTGAAGGCTGCAGCCGATTATGATGATAACAGGTTTCAAAGTGAAGTTGAGGTCAGGCAGGAGAACAGCAGAATTGCAGTTTTTGTTGCACTCGTACCCCAACAGATTATGGTTCTGCCCATGGAAGACACAGGCTGTGTTGGCTCAGTACACCAAGTGCCCAAGGCTCTCCGAAGCATGTTAGGTGGGAAGACGATTAGGGAATGAAATTTTCACATGTGGATTATGAGCAAGAAACGAACAAGCAGAGTGCAGCTTTCCGTGCCCATTCGTGCTCTTGTGCGTGCTTGGAAGGATCGCGTGCAGGCTCCCTAGCCTCACATCCCTCCTGGGAGCACGGGGTGGAGCTGGCTCAGATGCTTCTGCAGTGAAGCTGGTTCTGTGGCTCAGAGGGCTATGGGTCCGGAATGCCCTGGTTGGTTTTCTCTGGAGGATGTAATTACAGCTCGCGTACAGCACCTCTGTGAGTCACCCACTTTGCAGCCCGCCCGTCGGCATGCTGTGCTCACCTCACTTGCCTCTCCCCAGGGCTCTTACAGATCACCAAGACCTCATTTTCGAGAGGATTTACTTTAATGCTGAGCATTGCAGGTCATTTCCAGGGCGGCACTGTTTCTTCCCCTAAAATGTTCAGCTCCAATTTAACTTCCAGCCGTCAGCAGTGGACTTCATCACCTGGAAAGAAACTTGCTGTGAGTTAGCACCAGTCGCTTCTCCTCTGGGATGGTTTGGGACATGGGGAAGGGCTCTGTGCTGTGACTTGCCACACTGCTCAGGGTTTTATTTGGGGTTTTTTTTTCCCTCCCATTTTCTTTTTAATCTAAACTGTAATTTTTTAAGAATTTTTTTTACAAATATGTGACTATTTCCATCTTTTCCTCTCTCCTCTCTAACTCCTCCTGTGCCCCTAATCTCTCTCAAATCCATGACCTTCTTTAATTATTATTGTTTTATATACATAAAACAATATGTATATATGCATATATATACACACACACGCATGCATACATGCATACAACCTCTTGAATCCATTTAGTGTCGTTTGTATGCATACGTGTTTAGGGTTGATTGTAGGATTGGAAAGCCTATCGAAGGACTTGTCCCTGGAGAAAGCTGATTCTTCCCTCCTCAGCAGCCATTGATTGACTGTAGCTCTTCGTCTTGGGGTGGAGACTTTTAGAACTGTCCCCATCCACATTGTCACGTCAACTGGTATTGTCGTTATACAGGTTTTGTTTAGGTGACCACACTGTTGTGATTTCATGGGGACAGCATCCCTGAAATGTCTAGAAGGTACTATCTTGATATTTCTACAAGACATTATCATGATTCTTTGGATCTTACAGTGTCTCCCCCCTTCTCTGTAATTTTCCCAATAGCCTTAGTTGTTTAGGTAGCATTGTAGATGTCCAACTAGGTGCTATTGCAGAAAAGTACAGTTAGAAGTTATACTGGTTTAGAAAAATGGCAATAAGAGGGTCTGCTCTAGGCCTAGGACCTCTCCAGCTGTTGTAGCTGGCTAGGCTTATGGTACCAGGTGTGAACTCCCTCTATAAGTAGGCCTTAAGTTCAGGTGGACAGTTGTTGATAACACAGTCAGAATGGTTAGTCAGTCAGTGAACAACAGATAACAAATATTGGTGAGAATGTAGGGGAAAGACAGCCTTTCTTCAGTACTGATGCTATCACAAACTGCTGTAGCCACTGAGGAAGTCAGTGCGGTAAATTCTTTCAATAAATAAATAAACTAAAAGTAAGTTTAACCCAGCATACAAAGGACTCGACACCCTGCTCCACAGGTGCTGCTCAGCCATGTTCATCTCCACTCTGTTCACAAGAGCAGGAGATGGTCCCTTCTACTGAGATGATGGAAGTGTGAGACACACACACACACACACACACACACACACACACAATGGAATACTATTCGGCTATCAAGAAAAATAAAACTTGGCAGGTAAATCTATAGAACTGGAAAGTATTGTGCTGAGTGAATACGAATGCTGTATAGTCTCTGTCATACATGGATTCTAGCCCTGAATCTTTAGAACTGAGTATATATCATAAAGTGACCACAAAAGCCAGCAGAGTAGAAAGAAACCATGCAGATGGGGCTCTAGGGAGGGTGAGGGGTACACTGACTCTAATTTGCATTTGCTTGATTGCTAAGGATGTTAAGCATTTTGGCGGAGTGGGAACAGTAGCTACAAGGTCTCACAATGTAGCCCTAACTGCTCTAACTCACAGACATCCACCTGCTTCTGCCTTCTGAGATTAAAGGCATATGCCACCATGCCTTGAGCTGAACACTTTTGAGGGTATTTCTTAACCAGTTTTATTTCATCTTTTGAGACCTCTTTGTTCAGATCTATAGCCTGGTTTGTTTGTTTGCTTGTTTTGAGTCATTTTGCTTGTTTGTCTTACTGTTTTTTGAGTTCTTTGTAGTCTAGACATCAATCCTCTCTCTCAGTGTAGATGACAAAGATTCCCTCCTACTCTGCGGGCATCCTCTTCACTGATTGTTTCCTTCGCTGTGCAGGAGCATTTTAGTTTTATGGAGTCTCATTTGTCAGCTGTTGGCCTCAATTTCTCAGCAAATGGAGTCCTGTTTAGAAAGACTTTTCCCACACCTTTGTGTTGTACAGAATTTTAGAATGTCTTTTTATTGTTTTTCTGTAGGTATTTTAGTTGGGGTTGCCTTGACTTCGGTAGGAAGGTCATCTTCACAGTATTAATGCTGCTAATCCATGCTGCTAATCCATCCTCTAGTGTTCTCAGACTCTTTCATCAGAATTTTTAAGTTTTCAAAAATTGTCAAGGTTTTTACCTACTTGGTTATGCTCATTCCTAGATATTTTAATTTTTGAGGTTATTGTGAATAGAAGTGCACCCGCGATCTCTTCCTTAGATTGCTTGTGATTGGCATGCAGAAAGGCTGTCGTTTAACTTGGCTGTGTGTCCTGCTTCTGCTGAAACTGTTGCTCATTTCGAGAAGTTTTGAGTGGAATGCTTGTTGCTCCCACTTTCCCTTGTGCATGACACTGACTTGGCAGACCAGTTTTCCTGTACAGTATCTTTTCACTGAATCTCATTTCCCTGCAGGGCTGTTCTGTGGCAGTGCCTCTAGTTGGCTGCCCTAGTTTGCTTTTGATTCGCACTATAAGCCATGATTGGCTTCAGTAAATACCACTGTGTGCCTTGAAGCTCCCCTGCCATAAATACACATCCCCTGGATGGTAGACTTTGATGCATAGTAGCAATGCTCTGAATTACACTGAGCTTGGGCCCAGTGGTGCTCACGGGAAACTGGTGAGCGGGTGAGAGCTCAGGTGTCCGCCCCTAGCCCACTGTGCTTTCTCCCAGGCACTTCCAACACAAGACACTCATTCACAGTTACGGCTACCGTCATTAAACATCAAATGGGCACCAGGTCCGTACAGTCTGTAAGTCTCATGATAGCTTTGCAAAGCAGAGCTTCGTAGACAACAAAACAGACTAGAGACACTAAATATCTCCAGAGCCACTCAGCTAGAATCCAGGAGGAGGCGGTTCTCCTGTTGAGTAAGGAAGAAGCGAGAATGCTGTCTCTGGCCATCTGATGGGCAGATCTTCATTCCAGAGCTGTTTCAGCCTGAGCTTGGTACTAATGATCAGGCTGCCGTGTGTGGTCCTGCCCTCGGATAGCTTCCGTTTCCAGGATGCCATTCTCTTTTGCCCCTTACTCTCTCCTGCAGCACGCCCCTTCTTGTTCCCTGGCCCCATCACTGTGGCCTCTGTGCTCTGTTTCTGGGTCTCTGGTCTATTAGGATGATGTCCCACATGGGCACATGATAGAGACTGGCTGTGTATGCAGGGCCTGCAGGTTATTCTGTGTCTTCTGAGTGCCACCCCTGAGAGAGCTCTTGGAGCCCCGGGCATGGCTTTCTATCCAGCTGCTTAGCCATTTCATATCGGAAGCTCTGATCAGTATCCCTGGGTTACCAAAAGTCAACAACAGCACCCTGCTCATAGAGAACAGGGGCCTCACCTAAGATTGTGCGGTAGGGATTGTTGAAGGAGCATCAGCTCCTGCACAGAGGCACAGCGCAGACCTCCAGCCCCAACATCTGCGGTGGCACAGGCCTTGTTTGTTCATTTTCTCCTGACATTTAAAAATACCTTTCCCAAACTGGATTAAATAAGATGAAATTAATGGTTTGGCTGACATGTAGGACAAACATACCTGAGATCACAGGAACCTTTACAAAGCCCAGCTGTAGAACTGCTGGCCTGGGATGAGGCATGATGTGGGTGTTAGCAATGTTTGCTGAACACGTTTTGGGGTACAGAGTGCTGAGGATAGACCGAATAAGATCTAGTGCTGACCCTGACAGACCCTCCCTCTCAGATCTGTGTGTTACTGATAGATCAGCGGAGAGGAAATCATTGCCTTCAGGGGTGGACCCATCAGTGACCCATCTAGGCTCCACCTCTAACCCAATAGGTACACAGATGGCCCTGGCTAAACCCAACCAAAGCAAAAGTCATCAAAGAACTGCTAATGATGGGAAGAGTGTGGTAGGGACGGGAGGGAGACAAGGGGGGTGACTGGAAGAGAATGATCTGAATTGTTTAAGAATGAAAACTCATGCCCAGGGAGCTATTGACAGATGTCTTAGTTACTGTTCTGTTGCTGTGAAGATATTCCATGACCAAGGCAACTTGCAGAAGAAGGCACTGTCCACATCCTTGTACCCAGGGACTGACACTAGCATCACTAGAAATCCCTGTTGAGCCACAAAACTGAATCCCAGTTCGTGAACCTGGGGAGAGTGAGCAGGAGCCAGTCAGCACCTCGGAAGACTCATGGCCACAGCCAAATGCCCAGCCTTCTGGACACATCTGTTTGCAGGAGTTTTGTTCACCCCCGCTGTCCTCCCATTAGAGGCATGGGGTTCGGGTCGTCACCTCAACTGTTATGTGTACTACCTATTGCTGCCGCCTAAAACTCCTGGCTCTCAGCTCAGGAAGGGCTTGATGGCAGCGAGCACCTATGAGGTCCTAAGCGCTTCAACAGACAGCTGTTTCATTGCCCCTTGAGTCACTTGTCTGCAGACGCTTACTGTGTGCGGCTCTGGCCGCTCATGGGTTAGCACAGTCATGCTCTGCTTCTTGGATGGTCTCAGGACTCCCATAATAACTCCTAGAAGGCAATTTCTTGGTGCTTAGGGTGACAGGCTCATGTTGCAAGAAAGATCCTGTCACATTCTTCACTGTTCTAGGATGTTACCTTAGTCACCCTTCGAATGCTGTGAGAAGACGCCATGACCAAGGCAACTTACAGATAAAGTGTTTAGTTGGGAGGTTGCTTGTAGTTGCGAGGGTTGGTCCATGGCAGACGCATGGTGGTGGCAGGTATGCATGTGCTGGAGCATAGCCGAGAGCTCACATCTGGTCCGAAAGATGCACGCAAAGAGAGGGAGAGGGGGATGGACTTGGTATGAGCTTCTGAAACCTCCAAGCCCATCCCAGTGGTACACCTTCTCCAACAAGGCCACACCTCCTAATCCTTCCCAAACAGTTCCACTAACTGGGGTCCAAGCATTCAAATACATGAGCCTTTGGGGGCCGTTCTCAGTCAGACCACCACAGATACATTATTAAAACCCCTACACCTGGCAGCTCCAAGAAATTTAAAGGCATAATAGAGAAATGGCACCTTGGCAAGGCCAGAGCTCACCCAGTATGCTATGTAACTTGAAAAATATCTCCCATGGGCATGTGTATTTTACATGTTTTATTGGGCAAACCTCCCAGCTGCATAACCCTGCGTACATGGTAAAAATGTAAAGAGTTCAATCCGGTAAGATTTGAACAAACTGTTTAGCAAGGACACTATGGTCTAATTAAACAGTCTTAGCAAGGATTGCCAGGGTGCATGTAAATCCAACAAATGTTGAAAGCAGCGTACATAATTGAGTCACCTGGGGGGGAGGTGCTAATTAATTAGCTGGATACAGCTGAACCAGGAGCTAAAACACCCATAACCTAAACATAGCCTGTCAGTATCAGGACACTGTAAGAACAGTGCAGATACCAACCCTTTAACATGCATATCTTCAGACCCCCACCCCATGCCTGCTAGCCCAAATCTTTTATTACACAAACATTTAAGAGAATCTCACCGTGTACCCCAGGCTGGTTTAGAACAAACTGCCCTCCTGCCTCAGCCTCCCACATTGTGGGGTCTTCACTGGACACTGCCGTCCAGAGCCGGCATTTAACAACACACTGAGCACTTCTCCACACTGAAGTCTGAGACACACTGGGTCAGACACTGCGGAGTGAACCTTACCTGAGCCATTTCCCACTCAACCAGCAAACTCCCAAGGGTAGGCACTAGTGTATCTCATGCCCAGAATAGACCCCACAGGTATCCAGTATTTCCCAGGGGCTTGAGGGCATGGCTCTGTTTTTAGTGCCACACTCTGCTACCCTGTGACATGACCTTCACTGTCCTAAGAAGATTGTAATTGCGTCCAAAGTTATCTGCTGGAATAAAGGGAGTAAGAACAGTCTAGATGTTGAAGAACTGCATGTCTGTGAGAGATATTATAAAACCAGTGTTTATCCCAGCCCCCAGAAATAGTTTCCACTAAGCTCTCATCAGTCATGGCTTCTCTGGCAGCAGACCATTTGATCTAAACAAGGTGGCATGTACTGGGCCCAGCCGCTAAGGAGGCAGAGAGAGGCCTAATACGTGTTTGAGGCACAGGGAGACCTGGTTGAGGGGAGGGAGGGAGGGAGGGAGGGAGGGAGAAAACAAACACAATAACAAAAGCTTAAGAGAACACAGTGTCCAAAACAAGTTTTCTTTTATAGGGTCTGAGGGAACTTTCCGTAGCTCTTCAGAAGTGGCAGGGCCTCTGCATTCTCCATCATGATGTGATTCTATGTGAAGTGTAGTTTAATGACATTTGATACATGATCCAGTATTTCTTCAGGCCAAAGACAGTATCCCCATAAGGCGGCTGCTTTCCTTGCTGGCGCTGCTCTGCCGTGTGGTCACTTGGCTTTTGCAGTGTCTTCTTCAAATGGCCTCCCTTCCCTAGTGTTTTCCTGTGTTGGTTGTTTTTGCTGTTTGACCCTTTTGGGGGCCCGCCACCCAGCTCCCAAATAAATCACACACAGAGGCTTATTATTACTTATAAATGCCTGGCCTTGGTTGGCTTATTTCTAACCAACATTCCTTAAATTATCCCACGACCTTTTGCCTCTGGGCTTTTTCCTTTTCTTCTGTGTGTTACTCTCACTTTTCCTCTGTGACTAGCTGTGTGGCTGGGTGGCTGGGTGGCTGGCCCCTAGTATCCTCCCCTTCTTGTTCTCTTGCTTCTTTTTTGTCTATTCTCTGTTTGCCAGCCCAGCCTATCCCTCTCCTGCCTTGCTATTGGCCATTTAGTGCCTTACTAGACCAATCGGGTATTTCAGACAGGCGAAGTACCACAGCTTCACAGAGTTAAACAAACACGACATAAAAGAGTGTAACACATCTTAAGCTAATATTCCACAGGACCCTGCTCTGTTTGCTTCTTGCTGGACCCTTCATATTAAACCCTCCTGTGCCAGTTGGTTTCAGCTTTCAACTTGGTAACCTTGAGTGTAAATGAAGAATTAATCTCAATCCAGATCAGCCTGTGGGGGTGTCTGTGGGGGACTGTCTTGATTGTTACGTGATGGAGAAGGGCCCAATCCACTGTGGACCGTACCACTCCCCCACACCCACCACACCTGTCACCCACACACCCGTGGGGTCCCCCTTCTTCTAGCAGTTCACTGGCCACCAGTCCACAAGGACAAAGGGGCAGAAGCGGCAACAGAAAGCTTTGCACCCCGCCTGTGGACATGGCGGAGCTAGCCTCTGGGATATGACTTGAGTGAGACAGTTCAGCTTTATTCCAGAGTATAGGGAGTATAGGATTGGAGTGGTAGCTGAGGCAAACCCTAGTTTGCGTTAAAGGTCTGCTCCTATCATAAGCTGGGTTAGTGGCAACATGGCCCTATGGAAATAGCTAGAATATCCTGCTTAATCACCACGTGGGCAGCAGGGGAAGAACATTTGCAGGGAACTGTGTCAGGGGTCATCCTTGAGATAAGTCAGACATCTAGGCCTAGAGACATTTTCCAGATAAGGTTAGGAAGAGAGCAGGAAGCGCCCTCTCTCCCAGGACAAGAGAAGGAGTCCTCCATATTGTGCTGAGCCCTGGGAGAGCTGCTGAAGTATGGTAGGCTGCAGCATCTGACCAGCAGGGCCTCCCAACGCACCCCTTCCACTCCGGCCCCTCACTCATACCCACCCCACCCATCCGCCCACTCCCAAAGGGGCTCCTGAGCAATGTAGAGAGGAGAAAGCTGCTAGGTGGCAAGAACCATGCTTGTGCCGTCTGCCCCGACTGTGGACGCAAGGCTTTAGTTCCCTGCCTTGACATCACTGAAATAATGAACAGAAACCTGGACTGTAAACCTAATAACACCCCTTCCCAAAGCTGCTCTTTGTCAGGGTGTTTGCCACAATAAGAAAGAAAGCTAGAACACCAGGCTGCACAATAACCAGGGAGGGCCCCTTATATGAGATGAGGCAGTGGTGTAGAGCGGCCAGTACAGAGCATGTGCCCTGCCCCAGCCTGGGCACTGCTGCTAAGGGGTCTGAAAGAGGTGCTGAGCCGTGCTCACCAGTGGTTGTGCCTTAGCGGTGGTGGCATTCCCTGCTGGGCTTCGGTTTGAGCCACGCTTGGTGTATTTATCTGCCCTGCAGATCTTAGAACCTCCTTGGACATCTTATAAAATCTGTCGGCCGTGTGATATGTACTCTCTCCAGTATAGTTTTTTCTACCAAATAGTGCTGAGGCCACCTGGGTCTTAACAAGTGTCAAGGCAGCTCCAGCACTCAGGTTGTTGGGCTCCTTCGTCTGTCTGTGTGATCCAGCGGAATGAGTGTGGCCCAATGAGCAAGCCCACTCTCATGTGCTCTGCACCTCCTCAGCCGCCTCCTCAGCCGCCTCCTCAGCCGCCTCCTCAGCTGCCTCCTCAGCCGCCATATTATCACACGCATCAAGAAGGAGGCAGCCACGCGCTAGACCAGCTGTGACATTATGTTTGGGTAGATGTGAGCACTCTTCTCTTCAGCTGCTGCTTTCTGGAGATTCTGATTTCCTTTCCTCCTGCGGGAAGACAGCTGTGGTACCTGCAGGCCGGGCCAGCAAGGCAGGAAGCCCTAGGCAGCTGTCTCCGGGAGGCGGGGCGTGCATATGTTAAGGGAACAAAGTCAATTTACATATGCCTTAAAGTTTCTAGATCTCATACTATCTTAAGTTCACATCTGGCTCAGTGAGACACCTCAGTATAAAGGCTGCTGCCACCAAACCTGACAAAGCTGGGTCCATCCCTAGGACTCACATAGTAGCAGGACAAGGCTGGCTTCTGTAAATTGTTCTGTGGCCTCCACTCAGGAAGCATGGCATGCATACATGCCCTAGATTACTAACTTAATTAAAGTGAATACCCTCCCTGCTGGGAAAACAGATCTGCCAGGACCTTTCTCGGAGCACTTTTGAGACCCTGGTGGGATGGCCCCTGGTGGCACGCAGCAGCCAGGGCTCCGCATGTGCTCAGCGATGTTCCTCATGGCTGTGTCTGCACCAGGCCTCGGTGCTTACCCTCTCGCTCAAGTCAACCCCCGCATGCTTCATCTCTGAAGCCCCACCCGTGTGTGTGTGTGTGGGGGGGTGTCTGAGAAACCCTTTTCCTTTCTGCCTAAAAGGTTCATAGTGAAGGGAACAACAGACGGTTTTCACTAGCCCAATGCACAAATACAAAACACTTCAGAGATGAACTTCTAACCAAGGGTGCCTCTGAGGTAGTTATAACAGCTAGCACGACTGAGCCCTTGCCTGTTGGGAGGCAGGCTGTCAGTGACCTCCCAAGGGTCACCTCCAGGGCCAGAGGATTGAAATGACTCTCCGAGGTCATGTGGGATGGGCACTAGTGTTCAGAAATGCTGCTGACCTCCAGGGCTCCTTCCTGGGAATCCCTCTTCCCTCACCAGGTGGGAGTCAGACAAAGTCTGCTGCAGCACTGGCAGGCTCCTGGGGCCAGGGGACAATAGACAGACAGATGACAGAGGTGCTCCAGCATCCCTTCTTCAAGCTGCAAGTAGACTGGTCTTGCAGCCGAAGTTATAATGAACAAGGAAATGGCAAAGAAAGACTGTCTGGGGGAGCCATATTAGGTGATGGCTATGGGTGCACAAGAGTGGATGGACCAAAGGCACCTGCTCAGAAGGCCTCAGGGAGGCCATGAGTGGGGCGAGTTCAGAGGTCATGGTGGGGAAAGGGTCCACACATAAAGGATGCAGCTGGGAGGAGCATCAGAGCGGCCTTCAGAAGGATGCTGAGTTCACAGATAGAGGATGCAGCTGGAGAGCATCAGAGCGGCCTTCAGAAGGATGCTGGGTTCACAGATAGAGGATGCAGCTGGAGGGCATCAGAGCGGCCTTCAGAAGGATGCTAGGTTCACAGATAGGGGATGCGGCTAGAGAGCATCAGAGCGGCCTTCAGAAAAATGCTAGGTTCACAGATAGGGGATGCGGCTGGAGAGCATCAGAGCGGCCTTCAGAAGGATGCTGGGTTCACAGATAGGGGATGCGGCTGGAGAGCATCAGAGCGGCCTTCAGAAGGATGCTGGGTTCACAGATAGGGGATGCGGCTGGAGGAGCATCAGAGCAGCCTTCAGGATACTCAGACAAACCTCCCAGCTGCCAGGACTAATTTTCTTCAGACACATGAGGGAACTACTGTGTCTTGCTTCGTCCATGTGAGGAAGGCCAGAGGCTGTCCAGGGATAGACATGTCACGACTGATCTGACGTTCTTTATTCCCTAGGCAAACTCAGAGCCTGCTCTGGATCCACAGCAAATCCAAGCCTTCGAGCAGCTCTGCCGGCTCTACCGAGGAAGTTCTCGGGTAATGGTTATGGTTAATGTTTCTGTTTCTGATTTATAACTTACTGTTCCGAGTCCTGCTTCCAGCTCTGGCTTGGAAGGTGCCCGTTATACCTGTTCTGACCACATGGCCCACCAGTCCTGGCCCCCAGGGCACTCAGAATTTGCCGCAAAGGCAAAGGCAATAGATAGGTATCTGTTACTTACCTCGCGGGGGCCGTGAGGACACAGGCGGGCTGTGCATGGCCTGTCCCCATAGAGAGCAAGCTAGAAGCCTGTGTCCTCCTTCGGGAAGTTCGCATCTGAGACTGCCAAACCCGCCCTACAGCCATGCCCTCCTCAACATCTGCTTTAGTTGTATCTGGGCCACGGAAGACCAATACTAAGCAACAGTGGCTTGCACCTGGTGGAAGCCAAATGCGGGAAGCTGGGACACCATCCCTGAACCTCCAGGTCTCCCCCAGCTTGAGGCTTCTGCTCACTTAGTTCAGCATGGTCAGTCCAGCTCTGCCCACTGCTTCTGCGTGCCAGCTAGCAAGCAGAGTAAAAGGAAGATGAGGCTAGCCCTCTCTTCAGGAACAGTAGCTAGAAGTTGTACATACTCCTTCCCTTGTCTACAAGGTAGGTTTGTGACCACCTAGCTAGCTGCAGTGAAGACTGGGGAACTGGACATGGCTGAACTCTTGGTCTCTTACAACTGTGGGAGGAGAGCAGTCAGTCCTGCAGAGTTGTCCATGGCAGGCGGAAGTGTGTCCCTGGGCTCTCAGTCTGCCTTCCTTCAGGAATGGCCCACGTCCCATCCAGGCATCGAGAGCACAGGCCTGGCAGCACCCTGGGCTCAGCCTTCCCCAGGAAACCTGGAAACATCTTTTCTGTACTCTTAGACATTTTCCTCCAGACTGCCTGTGCTCTGGGTAAGGTTCCTGTTGGCGCCGGGGCCATGCAAGTCCAACTGGTGAGAACCTTCTTGTCCCTTCCCTTCTGCATAGCCCAGGCTGGCTCCCGGCCACTGGAAAGAGGGAAGAGGACCAGGTCAACTCCTCCACTCCAGGTCACACCCACATCCCACCCAGTCCGGGGGTTTTCTGAGCTTGTCTAGTGCCGGCTCCCTCTGGGCATGTAGCCCTGCTCTCACTCCATTCTGGAGCAGAGACTGGGGATAAAGCGGCATTCCCTCTTGCGTTGTTAGTCTGGACAGCGGTTCGTGTTTCTGGAAACCTCCAGGGTCTCCCGAATGAGACCCTGCAGTTTGACTGAACTGGCTGGTGTCAGTCCGGCCCTTCCTGCCTACCACCGAGCTCTGACCATTCTGCTCCACTGGGCCAGTGATGTCCTAGTGGCTGAGACAGGAGACGCTAGGGTGAGACTCTTAAGAAACAGGAGCCTGGTCCGTGGTCGGTCTCTGTCATGGTGTCAGAATGCAGACACCCCTTGAGCACGGTGTCCATCAACTGTTCTTTTGGAAACCTGGGGCATAATCTCCTCACAGACCCTTCACAAAATCTGGATTACAGAGCTGATCGATTACAGAGTTGGAAGTGCCGTGAGATGTACAGAACAGCCGGAAGTCAGGGCGGGCAAGCAGGGCACACGTGACGGCAAGACCACAGGCAGCTTGGCTGAGCAGAAATGACCACATGCATCTGAGTTTGAATCCTACCCTGTAACTCACAGCTGGGTGGCTCAGAGTCCCTCCTCAGGGTTTTGTGGAGGATTAGAAACATCACCCATGAAAAGCACCCTGCCTGTCTGGCCCTGTGGCTTGCAGAGATGCCAGAGGACTGATGCCAGGAGACAGATGCACACAGTCGCGCTGGGGTGTTTGAAGGCTCACTTGCTACTTGCTCCCCTGGGGGCGGTCCCTACAGAAAGGCATCCATCGCCCTCCAGTGAGGCCTCAGCAGTGCTCCTGAGAGCAGCCTTGGGGACCGTGTTCCAGCTCCAGGCCCAGTCATGGTTCTGGGTTTAAGTCCTGACCTTGAGTGAGTCTTCAGGTTAGCTCTGTGGGAAAGCCAGGTGCTGACGCTTAGCAGGCAGGAGTCCCAGCTCCTGGTTACCGACTCATTTCCTCTGACCGGCAAGGACATCTGAGCACCAGGCTGCCAGACTCTCACTTGCAGAAAGCCAGCTAGGTGAGAGGAGGCAGCCAGGTGTACAGCCTGGCTTTCCAGGGGGCTGGCAGGAAGGGTTTCTCCTGGTAGGTGTTCCAGAACTGAACCACTTGCAGATGAGGGGCAGTGCCAAGGCCACTGGTGACTACAAACAGATGCAAGGAGGGGGGGGGGGTGTTGGTGGAGAGGTGGGATCCACGAGTGTCACTTGGTGGCCAAACCAAATAGGTTACCATAGAGAGAGGCAAAAGCCAGTGATGGTAATTCTGGACCACAAGAAGCCTATGGGAGAGATGCGGAGGAGAGAGTCTAAGGGAGGCTGTGCACAGGAAGCCTATGGGAGAGATGCGGAGGAGAGAGTCTACGGGAGGCTGTGCACAGGAAGGCAACTGAGTCTGGAGCACTCCCACCCGAGCAGCATCTTCTTGTGCTCATGGGGGGATGTCCCTTGCAGGAGACACCACCTTGTGATCCAAACCGAGTGTTTTTCACTCCTTGTAGGCAGAGAGCAGGACCCTCTCTCCCTCTGACCCCCACAGGCTGTGCCCTCCCTCACCTCACGTGTGCCCTCTTCCTCGCAGCTGGCTCTCCTTACGGAACTCTCCCAGAACCGCAGCGGTGACAGCTGTAGGCCATTCGCGGGCTCCCAGAGTGGCTCTGCTTTCAACAGCATCTTCCAGAATGAGAACTTCCAGCTGCAGCTCGCGCCTCCCCCTGTGGCTGAAGACTGAGGCCTCCCTGGAAGACCCCAGCACTGCAGGAGGCAGGAGGGGCCTCCTGGACCAGCTCAGCCTCTGCCTTCCAAACTCCTGCACAGAGGCCCCGAGGAGGCCCTTGTGCCCGCCCCGCCACCCTCCCATCTCAGTGCAGTCTCCCTGTTGTAGCATCAGTCCAGCAGACAGGCCGGTTCCATTTTGCTCGGAGTGCTGCCCAGCGCTGTGGACAGTAACCTTTACCCAGTGGTATTCTGTATGAATCACATGGGAGCTGGGGAGGGAGGGGCACATCACTGTGGAAAGCAAAGCTCGGCCTGGAAAGAGCAGTGGTTGGGAACCAGCCATGCCTGTTGGTGTTTGTATTAAACCCATGTGAGCAGGACACATAAGCTCAAAACAATAAATGTCTCAGTGTTTAAGTCCTGGTCCTGCATGCCTGCCAGTCCCCAGATGTCAGTCTGTCAAGTCAGGGACCCTAACACTGTTCAAACAAGCAGCTCTGTCATAGGCTCCACTTGGGCCTCAACACCCAGGTGCCCCTGTGGTCAGATCAGGGTGGTCAAGGAGAGAAGAGCCCGGACATGCTCACTGACCAGAGAGCTCTCAGGATGATCTGTCTCTGCCCCCTCTATGGTGGGGTTCCAGGCACATGCAGCCCTGACTAGCTTTTATGTAGGTTCTGGGGATTGACTAGCAAGCGGTATTACCGCAGAACTTCCTCCCTATCCCCTCCCAACCACACACAACCACACAAGGTCCCATTGCTGTCCTTTAGCCATGAGACCCTTAAGCCAACACTTGAGGCGGGCAGGCCCTGGTCTGTACTTCAGCCACACTGGTACCTGGGGTGGCAAGGGCATGAAGCACCAGTGTTGGACACAGCTTTCGTTGGGTCAGGTGAGCCCCCTCTACAGAATTTTCTGACAACTGTGAGGCTCCAGCCTTGAGGGCAGAGAACCAGAGGAAGTGCTGCTGCAAATGTCCCCATTAGGGACCGTGATGGGCTGCCAGCCAGGAGCTGGGCTCCAGGCTCTGCCCCATGCTGCCCCCCCCCCCAAGACACCCAGAGCTAAGGAAGGCAGTTGGGCCCTCTGGAGAACTCCAGCCATAGAAAGCTCTCGGGAATGTATGAGAAAATGTTTTATAAAGGCGTGACCCAGTATGGCTGCCGGGAGGGGAGGGAGCGCTGCAGGAGAGCCAGCTCATCCATGATGAATGCTTTAGCGGATAAATAATTCAGAGTGATGGGGATCCTTTTAGAGCCGTGTTTCCACTCAGCACTGTCTGCAGGAAAATGGTTCCCAAAGTGCAGCTGTGCCCAGAGTACAAGCAAGACCTCCTGCAGTGTGGCCTTCTGAGTAGGTCAGTGCCACTCCAGGGAAGGCCAGAGCACAGAGGAGCTCCTGGGAGTGCCCCAGTATGGAAGTGCATGTCCCCTCCGCCCCAGGGCACCCAGCTCCCTCTTTTGGCTCCAGGCTTCTCTGCACATACTTTTTGAAGCCCTTCTCAGACACACACACACACACACACACACAGCAGAAAGCAGCATTTGGCTCTCACCTTGTCTGTGCTCCAGGGAGCACTCCCCGTAATACTGCTCATGAGCCCTGCTAATCTTTCCTGCCTCTACCTCTGCTCAGGGCGGTAGGAGGGTATGTGTTCTTCGTTCTGTTTGCACTGTCAGATTCTGAGTGCCAAGCATGTGCCATGCTTGGCTTCAAACAAGTGTCACTACTGTCTCCTAAAGTCGCCATTTTTCCCAGATGTGGACAGAAACGTTCACAAACGCCATGTATAAGGTGAGTGTATCAGGTCAACCACATAGAGATGACCTCCACGGCAGATTGTCCACCCCCAGGCCAATCAATATCCTGATTCCTAAGAACATGTTCAGTGCTGTTACACACATGTTCTCGTGCGTGTGCATGTGTGCATGTGTGTATGTGTGTGTGCATGTGTGTGTGCATGTGTGTGTGCGCGCATGCGTGCTGCCCTGCCAATCAAACACTGAATCCTGAACATTCCATCGTGTCTAAACGGACTCATTCCATTGCAAGGCGGCCTCTGTGGCAATAGGCACTAGCCTCTTAACATCCTTGCACCTGACTTTTGTGAACATATATGCATTTATTTTTATTGGTTATGACCTTGAGGATGATTTCACAATGCTAAGGATGCTTAGTGACTTTCTGAATGTCTACGTGAAGTTACAGCTTCAGAAACATGGACTGATGGGAATAGTTCACACACCATCTACCCCAAACTTCTTTCCTGAGTTCACCTCTAAGAGCAAGGCTCTGTCATTAGTCTCCCATCCCCCATCACAGCCAGGGAGTAGCTGACCCTGGCAGGGCCCACTGTAAAGCTGCTGGTTAGGGCTGGGCACAGCTGGGACTGGAGGGGTGAGGTTAGGCTGAGCATGCTCCCTGCAATATACCCCACATGCTGGTCTCTTGGGCAGCTCAGGTGTGTGGCCACAGCAGTCAGGGGCTGGGCTTGGGCGAGGAATAGGAAGCTGTATGGTTGGTGTTTGCTGGCAGGAGAGCAGTTGGGGCTGCCCCTAGTATTTCCCTGCAGTGTGAACTCCACATCCACATGCGTCAGCCAACACACGGGCACATGCACATGCACATGCACACACACAGTTGTCAAGGACAGTGAAGAAGCTGCTGTGGAGGGGAGGGATGCTTGTGAGCCTCATGTGCCTACAACCTGCAGTGCTCCACGAGTCTACAGTGCTAGCGTTTGCCATCATCTTGCAGAGAACCAGATCTCTGCGCTGGGAGAGATCGTCTGGAGGTTTACACCGGGTGACAGGCTAGATGCCACGAGACTCAGACATTCCCCAAGACCCAAGCTTTCTAATCCGCCATCTCCAGATTTCACAGGCAGTCTCCGACCGGGAACACAGGAAAACGCCCCCGTGCCCACCAGCACCAGCCATGTTTGGAGCTCCTGTGATGGGCTTATTCTTCAGCGGACTCCAGCTAGCTCCAGGCTCCCAGCAAATGCCCTGGTCTCTCAACAGACACACAGTAATGTGGCCACTGCCTGGACACCCCACTTCCACCACTGATCCCAGGAAATGAGGACCCTTTGCTCAATAGGACTTCCATTTTCAGCCATGGAAATACAGGTTCATTTTAGAAAACTCCAAAAAGTAACAAAAACTGCCTGAGTATCTCAGCATCTTTACCTGTTCCTTTATATATCTATTTATTTATTTCATGTGCATTCATGTCTTGTGTGCACATATGTCTGTGTGAAGGTGTTGAATCTCCTGAGACTGGAGTTACAGGCAGTTAGAAGCTGCCATATGGGCACTGGGAATTGAACCTGGGTCCTCTGGAAGAGAAGCCAGTGCTCTTGACCGCTGAGCCATCTCACCCGCCCACCTGTTCATTCACTTCCATCATGTCTCCCTGGCTCAAAGAATCTCCACCTGACCCTCTCTCCTCAAACCCAAGTGCCAAGAGACAGGCCCTGAGCTGGACACCGAGAGCTAAAAGCATGAACAGTTCCCAGGTTGTACTGAGGACAAGAGGCTAGCCTGGTGTACTGCAGAAGTGTGGGCAGTCAGCACTTGTAAGACTACAAACAAGAAGATGCCTTCCAGAATGTTACAGCACAATTATGCAAAGTTAAATCAGCGAACCACACATGCAGATGAGACTCACTGTCAGCAGGAATCCCCTAAGAAGACAAGCTGGCGCTTTCAGAAGCAGAGCCAGCCTGGCGTGCAGGCCAGGACGTGACTGAAACGGCAGAAGTGATGGACCAGTCTGAATGCTGAGCTTATATAGGTTACAGGGCACGCTTACCGTGCACTAGCTGGCAATCAGTATGCAGAAAGGGGAGGCTGGACCACACCCTTGCTCCAGCACTGTCTGGGTCACTGGGTGGTGAGCCACTCAGGCAGCACTCACTGCGTTACAGACAGCAATGGAGTAACGCAGACAAAAGGCCGTGAGAGTGGACTCCTGGGCCAAGGTTCTGGGTTCGGGTCCCAGCCTGACTAATGAATGGTGCCACTGTAACACTTTCTGAACTGCCCTCATTTGTGACACGGGGTGCCATGAAGACCACAGAGGAAGTGAGGCGGCACCAGGAACTCGGTGAACGCACTACTGATGGTGTGTTTAACACTGTCCCTGGGGAGGCTGTCCCACGGAGTAAACCCAGAAGCTGGCAGGCAAAATCAAATGGAGTTCCTGGGCTTGCCACACTGAACCTTGACCTGGGCCTTAGTGATGGAGTCAGCCTGAGGTCTCACGGGGTAGCAGCCTCCCTCATCCTCCCCCTGTCTTATATAGCTGTCTTATACAGCACTCATGAACGGGAGAAAGGGCCTAACTTGGTGTGAAATAAAGGTTATTTCTGGGGTGATACAATTTTTATTTCATATAAACCTGATGGAGTCAACACAAGAGTTTTCCCAAAGAGTTCTGGCAATGAACACGTGGTAAGCAGGGACATGTGAATATTTAGCTGCGTCTCATCAGGTTTTGTAGAGTGTAAATGGGCAAAGGGCACAGACTGCTTCTCTCCTAGCACACAGTAAACACTCGATACAAAAACTCAACAGCAGTTTGTTCTAGTACAAAAGAAAACCACATTTATTGTACAGCAGTGTTTCTCTAAAGTTGAACTGTCTTAGGAAAACAGAATCTAATTTTAGGAAATTACAGAAGGGTCAACATTGTGCTTAAACTTTAAAACAGGTTCCAAAGAACCCGGCACACCACGTGACTACTGCAAGGCATGGATAGCCTCCGTGCGCGTCCGCACACAGGGACCTGGGAGCGCCATTGCAGACTCCGGACCGGCTTCCGGCTGCTTCACCCTCCGTCACAAATAGCTACTCCATGGGCTGCACCAGCCCTTCGGGCACACTGTGCTTAGGCACCATTGTCACGACAAAGTGAGGTTTGGAAATGAACTCATTTTGAGAAATGCCCTTGTGTTTACACTGAGGTTTAATATGTCGTTCAGGGCGGTGGGGTACTGAAGAGGTGAGTGGTGCCCCCCTCACCTCCCACCCGCCCCTCCACGGGGAGCACACTCACACCCTCCCCACCAAGCGCCACAGTCCTCTGTTTGGGTTCACAGCACCGCTGGACAAAGGGGAAGGAAAGAGAACTGTTCCAATATTTCCCTCAAGTAAAAAGTCAAAATATGACAATAACATTTTGAAAATAGGGTTCGGGGACAATCAAGAGCAATGACATAAATAGTATTTTACTTAAAAGTGTCTTTTTGCTTACATGGCAGTATCTACACTACCATGCTCATTGGATATTCTGACTGTCTAAAGTGTCTGGTTGCAATCAAATTTGCATAAGAAGAATTTGTTCTGATCAATCCCAGAGGAGCGTGGTATCTCAAATAGACAAGCAGGCGAGGTTAGGAAGTCAAAGAATATTCCCAAGACGATCAGATCCCAAAGACTTGTGAGAAAATATCCATGGCTCAGGTTTTACATCATGTTGTGTGCATTGCCTTGTGTTAGAGTGTGTTGTTGTGTTGCATTATATTGTATTACGGCCTGTTGGGACACTGGCTTTGCAGTGTTTTACACTGTGTTGTGCCGTGTTGAGTGTGGACACTGTGGCTCTGGTTTTAGTCTATTCTGTATAGTGTGCTGTGTTGTGATGTGTTGTTGTGCTGTGTTGTCTTGTGTTGGGATGCTGTAGCTCTGGTTTTAGACTATTCTGTATTGTATTTCATTGTGTTCTGCTGAGACACAGGCTTGGGTTTACTCTGTCTTATACTGTGTCACCTTGAGGTGTACGTCTTCCAGAAAAGCAACTGCTTCTCTTCAGGATTATCCTCAAATTCTCATTTTATACCTTAAATATTCCAAGGCAAAAAGAAAAAAACCTCAGATTTTAAAGTAAAGCCTTATTTTTTTTTAAGATAGCAAATAGTTATCCCAAAAAGGACTTTTAATTGCTTTGTCATTTCTCAGAAAAGTTATGGACGCACTTAAAAGTTAAAATCTTGGTTAGGTAAGAAAACTATATTCTGCATTTAGTGGGGTCACGCTGGTACCTAACAAGCTTTCAAAAAAATAGCAACAGTGCCAGTTTCTCACAGAAGCCCATCCACGTGGTCCAAGCCTTGCTCCAGGCCAGCACTCTATAAGGTCCAGATTGCAAGCTTCCGTCTCTCACTGTACAAGGGCTAGTCAAAAGCCTATTTAACACAACTGTGCTTACTGTCTATAGTGCATGTTGCATCTAAGTTTTCTAAGGTGCCTATGAATACAGGTATACAAATCAGCACTATAATATCAGGATTACAGAGAAATTCTCTCATAGAACATAGAACAGAATAGGCCTAGAATTGAAGTTAAGCTATACATTTTTTTATATTTTATATTCTTTTCAGCTGATTTCAGAACGCAAGCATAGAGAAGTAATTCTGGCTTAATCGTATTTTAGACAGTTACTGGTATGAACAGTGTTAGGAGACAAAAACCGAAAAAACAGCTTCTTCAGAAAAGGCCGTTTTGAGATCCCAGAATGCAAGGGGACGTGTCCAATTTTATAAAACTGGCAAGTGAAGCTTAGTGAATTTAATTACAAAGAGATTGTGCAAATATTTAATGGGATCGTCAATTGATATTAAATGCAAAAATTACATCACATTTGTGGCAAGTCTGAATGGCAGTCGGGGTTTAGAAAATAGGGCCCTGGACAGAAGTCACAGATGTTATGGATAAAGGGCATAAGCCCAACACTCAGCCAAGCTCCAGAACTGTGGCTCTGACCCCGTGTTTTCATGGAGCCCGAGTTGTAGACTCCAGCTAACTTAGTACTCATGGCTGTGGGCCCACAGCAGAGAGGTGTGGGGAGCTCTGCTGCGTGTCTCTCCACATGGGGATCTGAGATCATTCACTGCACATTTGAAGATGGCCCCGGTGCTGTCTCCACAGCCCTGAGTGCCAGGTGACAGATACCTGCCTCCAATGAGGCACCACAAACCTCGGTCAGGGCTCACCAGATGTCCCCAGGCCATCCCAGGCCAGCAGCATGACCCTCCAGCTGAGTTGTGGCTGCTCCCACCTGCCCTCCCCTGTGCCTGCTGGTCCTTCTTGGCTTGAGCCTTTGCATTTCAGTAAGTGGGGATTTTTGCTACATTCTCCTCCAGCACAGAAGGTTGTAACGACTGCCTTCAAAGGAAGCCACATATTCTGCCTTCTGAACATTGAATGTTCTGGGCTTGTCAGCCTAAAGAAGGGGCTAGTGGTGAATCGCTGCGACTCCATATCCAGTTGGGAAAGCAGATTCTTCCTGAGTACACAGTGAAGAACCCCAAATACAGGAGACGAGCCTCTCCTTCCCTCAAGGACACATGAACAGAGAGGAATGTGTGAGATTCTGACAGCACAAAGAGGCCATGGCGCCTGCTCAGACCAACAGGATCTGAGACACCCGCCCCCCTGCAGCTGTGTGGGTCTCCTCACAGATGTTAAAGCTCCCAGATTTGTGCTATGCCTCACACATAGATTTAGGAGAACGGCAGATAGTAAAATCACACGAGAATGTCCACTATATAGCAAATCAGGGGCAGAGTTTCGAAGAAAGCTATGTAAGAAAGAATTACCCACTATTTCGTGTGTGTGAAAGAGCACACACGTGTGTGCATTCCGGCGTAGTAAAGTGAAGAAGTGTTACATAAAACATCTTCCTGACTCAGCAGTGAGCTATTTCAACTGTCTTTGCATTTGCATAAAACCCATGCATCATACAAAATTCTAGTTCATTTCTCATCTAAGCCATTCTAATGCTTCATACAACCAAACGAAGCAGAATTAATCAAACCTATTAGATTCATTCCTAATCCCTAAAGGACTTGTCTTTTAGCATTTCCATGCTAACTAAAACTAGTGTGGTTTTTTTTTCTTAAGATGTCAGATGTGCTGCCTCCTAAATATAATATCTATAAAACTTAAATGCTTCTCCCTGATCTGAAAAACAATCACGAAGGGCAGTGGATGCTGTGGAATCCACCCGGGGCCAGCTCAGTCACTGTAGCAACTTCCTCAGCTGGCCTAGGCCACGTCCACCTCTCCTACCCCGGTTCCAAGAGCCTCCTGGGTGCCGTGAGCTGCGTGATTTGTGTCCTGTAATTCAGTGTGTCCCCTTCATGGTGAGAACCAGGTCTGAGCTCTTCTGAATCCCCACTACCCTACTGCATGTATGTATAATATATACACACACATCACACCGCACAAGCTGGTGTATGTACATACACACACATCACACTAGCTGGACTAGACACAAACTGGAGAGGCCTGTCTCTCCTCACAGTCACAGAAGCTGTGGCATCAGGGGACCTCCAAGGACCTCCCGGAAGTAACTCCTGAGGCTACTCTTGTCCTGAGCCCACACAGCTAGCAGGAAGGAGGAAGGGAAAGATTATTGCCAGCAACACTGTGTCCTGAAGCGGGCTGCTCCCCATACCGAAACCAGGAGAACAGAGGCGTCACATGACATGCCAAAGGGAAGCTGAACAAAAGCCCTCACCACAAAGGATGGGCTACTGGTAAAATACGGTCACCTCCACTCTAGGAAGCTCCTCCATGTGACCGACCGACCCGTGACACTCTGTGGTCACCACTGCTCTCAAAGTTCTAAGTGAAATTAAGGCTGGGTCACAACTCATGACACCAGAGGCCACATAGAAAGCAAAATACAAAAGAAAATAATGTCATAGTTACAAGATAACTTTAAGGGTAACACTAGTTAGCAGACCCCTGGGCTGCTATGGGTAGTAACAGGGCTGTGAAAATGCCAAGAGTATTGGAAAAGGACGCATCAAATCAAAGTACAGAAGCTCAGGGTGGATCCTGGCGGCAGGTCCCAGCTGACTACACAGTGGTTTCCATGGTTTCGATCACTTCTAGATCAGACTGCGACGGGGAAAGAAGGGTGCACTCATCGGGTTCCCAGCTGCTCTCGGGGCTATAATCTTCCTCAGAACTAAGTTCCGCCCCCTCTTCTGTGTCCTCGTCACAGGATTCCACATAGTGCGCCCCAATGGCATTGATCCCAGAGTCCTCGGAACTGGAAGGGGAGGAGCAGTGGCCCAGTTTCGGAGTGTCGCTCTCTTTAGAAATTAAGGCATCGTGTGCAGAGACCTCCTCGGGGCTCATCTTCTGGGAATGGGGCGCCTGCTGCTTCTGCACATAGCACATCTTCCCGTTGATACATTTAACCTGATAGTTGTCGATGAAGAGATCGGAAATCATACAGTACCTTGGCGACTCGGGGGGAAGTGGAGGCTGGAAGACAGATGCAAACTTCAAAAAGTGTTCAGTGAGTGAGACGGAGATCTGAATGGTGTTGGTGGGTTCTCGCGGCCTTGCAGGGATCTCTGTGCTTGGGAGCTGTTCCACGGGGGTCATGGGCTGATAAACGTATTTGCCTGCGGGACACACAAGACACAGCTGAAGTCTAAGACCACCGCACAGACTGTCCTAGCATTGCTACAGCATCTAGATCGAAACAGTTAGCAACACCAGCACCTGGCGCTGTCAAATACACTTCAGATGCAGTGTGTCATAGTACTCCCTGTCCAAGAAACCAGAAATACGTCCTAAAATTTAACATAGGAGAGACTCATGGAATGCCTACCCGGCATTACACATGGCCTTGGGTTCAACCACTAATGCTACCAAAAAAATTGAGCCACTCCCATGGGTCTTGAGTAGGCAGACAATCCTGAAGCCCTCACGTTAAACGATTCACCCATCAACACTGGACGCAGTGCCCAGAGACAGCGTGGTAAACACAAGCTGAAAAGAAACATAGGCTACAGAACCGTAACTTCATTTTTATCTCTAACAATAGGTTAATACATGTTTAATATGTTTTAAAAAACTAGAGGTACTTCAGTGTACCACCAAAACTACAAGGGCCCTTCCCTTCCTAGGTGTCTGTTTGACTTTGCTACCGGGAATGGGATCTGGAGGTGAGCACATGCGCAGCCACTGAGCTAACCGAGGCCCAGGTGATGTGTTTTAGTCGGTACGCACACATTTATTGGGCAGGTAGTAGTTTACCAGGCTGTGCTGGCCACCCTGCACAGCTGGCTAAGGGCGACTCTGTCTAAAGATAGCCACAGCAGCACAAGGGGGAAGTGCCTCTCAGACACCAATGCCACGGCCACTTCATGACCCAAACCAGGCGGGTGCGCCCGCAGGCAGCCCAGGGGCTCTCTCTGACTCATTCCCCATGCCCTCACCCTCAGCGGCTGCTCAGAGTGAAGCCTTGTAAGAAGGAGGCTTAACGTGTCCTTTCCACAGCCTCTTCTTTCATGTATTTAGGAAGTCTTTCAAGAGCCAAATGCTGAGGAAATGGGTGAAAACCAGGCAGTCTGTAAGTCCATAATAATTATAGTGATTATACTATTATTATTAGAGACAGGTTTCACTATGTAGCCCTGACTGGCCTAGAACTCACTCACTCTGCAGAGCAGAGTGCAGACCACTCTTCAGACTCACAGAGAGTCACCCACCTCCACCTCCTAAGTGCTGGGATCCAGCTTGTAAATCTAAAATTATTTCAAAATATAAAAACAAAAGGGGTCCAGGAAGAGGTCTCATGATAAAAGCAATAGGAATGCAACCCTGAGGGCCTGAGTCTGGATTCCTAGAACCCATGGAAAAGCCAGGTGCACGGCATGTGTGGCCCCGACAGTGAGAAGGGATGCAGAGAGAAGAGACATCCCAGAAGCTGAAGGCCAGCTAGCCTGGAGTACACAGAAAAACATCAAACAAGGAAGACCCTCTCTCAAACAGCAGATAATGGACAC
>NW_004949141.1:2593248-2594186 GCF_000317375.1 Microtus ochrogaster
CATCTATCCATCTATCATATCTATTTTAAAAGCTAAAAGGGTAAGCCCTGAAAATGGTAGAGTCAGAAGCCCTGCTCTGCCCATCCCTGTGTTCTTCCTGTTTAGATGAGTGGATTTAGTCAGGCTGGGTTTCATCCTTTACACACGTTATGGCAGCTTTTAAGCCTTGGTGCCACCGGGATTTTGGACCAGATCATCCTTTTCTGGAGCTGTCCTGGGTACCACAGGAGAGCTAGCCTGACCTCTACCATTCATTTATTCAATGTCAGAGCAGCTCCTAGTCAATAAAAACAATCCAGATAGTGTCCAGTATCCCAAGGGGCAGCTCTCCTCAGAGGATCGAGGATGTATGCTATCACTCTCATAAGCATCTTGGCCCAGGGAAATCATTTGTGTTTTATGTCTTGGTCAGACTGGAAATCCTCAAATGGAATTCTCTCCACAAGGAAGACTATCTTAGGTTTCACAATGTGAAGACATGGAAGAAGAACAACTATGTGCAGGACCGTGTGCTGTGCCACGGACCACACCGCTGGCCAGCCATCAGACCCAGGCCAGCTTGCGGTTAAAGTGGCACTCAGTATCATCAGCTTCACCCTGGAGTACCATGTAGAAAAAGCATGTTCAGACAGTCTGCACAAATACAAATCACGTGGACCCTACAGGCAGATGAACATTCAACTAGCTTGACAGGGAATAAAGAACTTGGTTACACCTGCCTGAGGAACTCTGTCTAAAACAGACCAGGTGCCTGCACCTTCTCTGTCATCTGCAAAAGATTCTAAGCAAGAGCTGGGCATGGAGGTCCACACCTTTAATCCCAGCACTTGGGAAGGCAGGAGCAGGGGCATCTCTGTGAGTGTGAAGTCAGCTGGGTGAGTTCCAGGTCACCAAAGCTACAAGTTAAGACCCTGTCTCAAGAAAGATAGAGACAGACA
>NW_004949141.1:2594381-2615572 GCF_000317375.1 Microtus ochrogaster
AGAGAAAGAGAAAAATACAAAAGAGAATGCAGAGCAGGTCAGACCTACCAACTGGCCTAGCAGGACCCTAGCGGACCCTAGCAGACCCTAGCGGACCCTAGCAGGACCCTAGCAGGACCCTAGTGGACCCTAGTGGACCCTAGCCTCCAAGTATTGGGGGTATAGAGGAAACAGGGATATAGAGGAAGCTGGAGTTGAAGCTTCTTCCTTGAAGGCCTCCAGCCTTGGGATTTGAGGAGAGATGTCTGTGACCAGGATGGTCTCCTGTCCAGAGGGAAGGAAATGGGGAAATGGCGGTCCAGTCTCTCTTTCTGCCCAGGCTATGGAGCTTGCAGGGTGCTGGTTGAGTTCATCCACCCCAAGTGACCCCTGGCTTGGTTACCACCTGACACAGGAAGACCCTGGCAGCTGATTCCTATCTTCCAGAATCATCCTAAGCCCCAGAGAGAACAGCTGTTTAATTCAAAGATGAAGGAAGAGGTGAAGCCAAGCTTCAGGACTTTGATTTCCCTTCCCACAACTCATTGCCCCTTTGTCCCACTCGGTCCCCTTTCCCTCCTTGGTGATCTTTATTATTTTTTGGTTTCTCTCCTCTTGGTTGCTCTACGTTTGTTCCTCTGGGCCCCTCTTCTCCACAACTCTGCTTTCCCTTCTTGAAGTATGGCACTCGGTATGAATGCTGGGCCCCCGCATTCATGTATTAAAGTTCCGATCACCAACGTGATCTTTATGAGAAATTAATAGGCCTACGTGAGATGGTAAGAGTGGAACCCCCAGTGGGCTTCATGTCCTTAAAGATGAGGATGAGCCCAGAGCCTGATCTCTCTTCAGCATCTGTAAGCAGGATGAGCGTCCCCAACAGACACTGCATCTACTAAACCTTCAGTAGACTTCCCAGCCAGGCTGAAGAAGTAGATGCTATTGCCATCAGTTTACAGCAAGTGTGTTTTTGGGGGGGTGGGGTGGTATGTGTGTGGTATGTGATGTGGGGGGGTATTTGTGTGGTATGTGTATGTGGTGTGTGATGTGTGATGTGTGTGGGAATGTTTGTGTGATATGTGTGTATGGCATGTGATGTGTATGTGTTATTTGTGTGTGATATGTGTGTTATCTGTGTGTGGTGTGTGATGTGTGTGTGTATGATATGTGTGTGATATATGATGTGTGTTATCTGTTTGTAGAATGTGATGTATGTGTGGTGTGTGTGTGTGGTATGTAGAGGGGTGTACATGCGCATGAATGGGCAGGTATATGCATGCAAAGGCAGAGTGGTCTGTTGAGTTTGTCCCTGGAAAGACAAACACACACACGCACACACGCACACGCACGCACACATGCACACACTCCATAGGATTTACTGCTCTATTGCTCTGTCATATTGCTTTGAGACAGGGTCTCTCTCTGAAGCGGCAGCTCAGTGTTTCAGTTAGGCTAGCTGGCTGGCAAATAAGCTTCCAGAGTCTGTCTGTCCTCACTCCCCACCCCCAGAGTCTGCCTGTCCTCGCCCCCCAGTGCTGGGATGGCAGGCACATCCAGCCATGCCCAGCTTTCTCTCATGGGCCTGGAGAGTCTAACTCAGGCGCTCCAGCAGTCTGAACTGACCTAACTGTGCAGTAGAGGAAGAGAGACCAGCTGGGAGGCACACCGTGCTTCATTTCACAGCCCTGCCTCACTCGGAACTAGGCAAAGCCTGTTATCTGGGGACACAGATGGCAAAGACAAAGGATGGTTAAAGAGGCTGCAGCTCTAAGACAAATTATCACAGGACACTGCGTTGTTCGATTTCTTTACCGTGGGAGTATTGTGGGAGGCACAGCACAGGGGTGCCCCGTCTCCATCTCCAACACCACAATAAATACATATAAAAATGAGATCGCTCATAGGAAAGTTCTGATTTGGAGAGAAAGAGGGTTGAGCATCGAGAAATTTCCCCTCAGGACACACACACAAAGTACTAGAGGCAGCGACTCAGGGAGCAGGATCCACACACCTCAGTGTTATTTGGGCTATACACAACAGCCCAGAGATAAAAAGCAGAGAAGTGTTCACCAACAGACAGTACTCAGAAGCAGAAATGTCCACACGTAATGGAGCATTCAGCATGCCACACCAACATGGGACCCTGTGCCAGGGGAAATAAGCCGGTCCCAGCAAGATGAATACGCAGTAATTCCACACGTGAGGTGCCCAGAGCAGTCAAATTCTTACGGGTGGAAAGTGGAACATGTTTTCTGGGGATAGGGCATGAGAAGGCACTATGGCAAGTCACCTCAGTTTACAGGACGCAGAGTGGTGTGAGGATGGGTGCTGGTGGCAGCTGCCCAATGTGAGTGTCACTCAGCATGTGTATAAAAAGGTATCCGATGACATCCGTCACCGGGGACACACAAATCAACAGCAACGAGAATCAGAAAGGCTGTCATCAGAGGAGAAAAACACTGGTGAGGATGTCCAAAAGCGGGGACTCCCCCTCTCCTAAGAGGAATAGAAAGGAAAACCATCACCAGGAAGCCTGCATGGAGGTTACTCAAACCACTGAATGAGAGGTAGCCTTTTCTTTACAACACATGTGAAACACGTGTGTCTGTGGAAGAAAGCATGCCCAGCCTGTGAGAGAGCCTGGGTTTAAACTCCAGCGAGCAACGACAAAATCCAACTAGAAATGAACTATTGTTGTTCGGTTTTTGTTTTTTTGAGAAAAAGTCAAATTGTACAGCCCTGTCTAGCCTGGAATACATAGACCAGGCTGGCCTCAGACTCACAGAGATGCCTCTGCCTCCCACGCACTGGCATTAAAGGTGTGTGCCACTGTGCCCGGCAGGAATGAACTCGTATATGATCCAGCGATACCACTGCTGGCTGCACCCATCCAGTGGGCTGCAAATCAGTAAGGGGGAGAGATGGCTGCACCTACATGTTTACTGCAGCACATTCACAACAGCCAAGACATGGTACCTGGGCACCCAGCGTTAGGCGGGTGAAGGAAGAATGGCAGGTTCCCAGTGGCGGATTACTCATGGCAGAGCGCAGTGGATGCTGTAACGTTGAGGAAAATGAGAAAGACCCAGAAGACGATATGGCAGTCTCTTCTATGTGCAAGATGAAACAGTTGGTTTCACAGGAGAGACGCTCACCAGTGGGAGCAGGAAGCTGGAAAGTACGTGATGGTAGGCGCTAGCGAGTGCTGTTGGATAGCAGCAGTTTCTGATGTGCAAGCTACAAGAACTATGGCTGACAATAATTGACTATTTCAAAACAGCTAATGGAATTCTCAGATGAAAAACATGTCTGAGGTGACAGCCACGTCAGTCACTCTAATCCGATTAACACACTGGGCTGCCACACTGCACTGCATGCATTTAGATCAGATTTAAAAAACAGAAAACAAAAGGTAATTTTTAAAAGAAAAACTGATATCCCTTTAAAATAATGAAACTATTTCAAACATGGGACATGATTAAACATACACAAAAAGTAACTGTGACCAAGAGGTGAAAATGTATCTCAGACACCTTATTTCTTTGGGAGGAATTTTCAGCCATTTCTCAAAGATCAATCAAAACCACTAACTCACATGAATCTTTGGAAGTCTCTATGGATAGCATTCCTGACTTGGGCCAGAACACTGTGGACACTTACAACACCTCAACGAGACACTCAGATGTACACAGAGAGACTCATGTTATCTTGCAGAAAGGGAAGCCAGAGAGCATCACACTGTGAGGCTCATGCATAAGCTAGGTCATTGTGTAGACAGCCCGCTTCCTTCTCGGGTCCACTGGGAGCTACTCCAGGCTGGCAGTGGACCACCCTCTCCATCTAAGACGCCATGGGCAGCGCCGTGTGATTACACAGCAGAAATGGTTTTCTTGAAGCTGTTTCTTTTGTACAAAGGGAAGGGAAAACACAACCAAACTAAAACAGCAAAATCAATCCAGACGGGAAGCCACATGTGTTCCCACGCCCCATTAGCCTGCTATAGGCTCCTAATGACATGTTTTGTTTGTTTGATAGCCATACATTTGATAAATTGAAAAGAATCCTCTGGGGGTGGGGGGGTTGCCCTTAACATGTGAAACACACTGCTTCAGGAATGCAGAGCGATTTTAAAAGCACCCCAAGAGCTCTTAGGAAGGTAAATCTGCTCAGGAAAGGGGGTGGCCTGAGGTGACCTGCGCACCCAGCACAGGTCGCTGCTGCTCATCAAATCACAGCTGTTTGTGTTAGGCGGGGGGAGGAGGGGGGGAGGTCAGCACTCTGAAAGACATGCTATCTAGTGATTTTTAAAGGGTTGGGAAGTGACTCACACAGGAAAAGTGAATGGAAACAGTGTTACAGGAGGCCGCTCTCCACACCGCCCACTGCGGTCATCTGTATCCTAGCATTTTTGTCCTCTGCCCTAGGAGCAGGCTAAAGTTCACAGACTGTCCAGTTACGTCGCAGCCCTAATTAGAAATGTAAGCAAGATTCTGTCTCTTCATTTACCGCCCAGGCCATCTTTAGTGGATCCCATTTCATAGGAAGCAAATCTCCCCGGTGTGACAGCCCAGCAGGAGCGCCGCCTAGCTACTCAGGAACAAGTACTAAGTCATGTGCCACAGGAGGAAGAAAGTGCAGTACAACAGGCAGCGGTGTTTCCGGGAGCATGGGGATTAAGACGGGATGTAAAAAAGTAAAGCAAAGCACAGAGATGTGGGGTGGTGCAGCAAAGGCTGAGGAACACGTGTCAGGCTCCCGCAGCTCTGGAGACTTTGGCTGAGCAGCGGCAAGCAGACTCCACACTGGCTTTGGAACCTGGACAAGGTAGTTAGTTCAGTGTGGGGTTCAGATGGCAGGACTGTGGCTGCGTGGGTCCTGGAAAGCAACACCAGGGCACCCAGTGTAGCTACCACTGTGAACCGTGACGATCTCAGAGAGGAAGGGCACACAAATAACCAAAAATATGTGCTGATGAGCCAAGAAAAAAAATGAGATGGAAGAAGAGGCTGCAAGAGACGTTGGACGGTGATGTTCTCATCTAAGCAGTGGAGAGAAAGAAAACAGGAGGAGAGACCCACAGGAAGGCAGCCACCTGCGGGGGTGATGTAAAGACCGGGGAGGAAGATGTCCCATGAGACCCAACGCATGCGCATGCTTCAGTTGCTCTTGGACCTTGTGAAGTTAGTAGCCTCAATTCGGTTCTCCCCAGTGTGCAAGTGGTTACGACATTCACCTCAGACAGGGTTGAGGGACTAACATGAAAATATCTCCAAGTCTCAGCTTAACGCCCAGAGCACTGTACGTCCACTGTTCTTGTTTATAGAAGGTGGCGGCGGTGTCCACCTTGCCAGGCCACCATTTGGCCAGCCTCAGTCCTCTGAGACTCTACTACACCCTATATGCAGAGTTCTCTAGTCTACTGCCTGACTCAGCACTGTGACACCCCACTTTCTTCACATGTGCCCCTCACCTACTTCCGTACCAATAAAGTAAAATTTAATTGTGTGCCAGGCACTGGGGACGTGGGGTTAAAGGACAAGGCCATGACCGGCTCCTGAGTCACTGTGCATTCAACTTAGGAAGGATCCCACTCAGCAGGTCATCACAGGAAAAGACACACAACTACCAACTCCTAAGAGTGGTGAGCACAGAATGATGCGAAGGCCCAGCAAAATCAGCCACATGGAGTCACACTTTCGAGGCTGACTGGCCTGTACCACCAGGGACAGCATCAGGGAGGCAGAATTCAGTGCATGTCACTTCATGATCCAATTTCTATCTGTCTTTCTGCCAAATTGGCACAAGATGGATGGGGGAAGGGGAAGCAAGCACCCAAAGCAACCCGCATAGGGTACGCCCTTTAACAATGGACTTCTGTTATCGCCTGGGTCATATTTCAGCCCCTCTCAAGCCTGCCTAAGCCAAACAGGGAGGAGCTGCCCAGCCCTCATAAGAAAACCCAGCAGCCAAGTGACAGGGACGGTGGAACACTAGACTAACTCTTCGGACTCTGCTGGGGCTTTCATGAAGCCTATGGGATTAAAGGGCTATATATGCCAAAAACTTGTGTGCTGGGCTCAGGGGGAGCCAAAATACACAGTGCATCCCACTCTCAAACACAAACACCCACACACTACAGCAGGGGGCAGCGACGAGCTGTGGCTACAAACTGCACAGGGTCCAGAGAAAAGCACAGCGCTAAAGAGGGCACCACAGAAAGCACAGGCTGCAACCCGCAGGAAAGCTGGGAGCTGAGGACAGAAGGGAAGTGTCATGCCTTCTGCGGAGGCCCCAAAGTGTGAAGGGCAGCCTGGCTGGAGCAGTGGACTCTCCTGTGACCAAGACCAGCAAAGCTCAGGAAAGGCAGGGTGCCAAAAAAGCGTCAAAAAAGCCACTCTGCTGGAAAAATCGGCACAATCGAACCCTTTGACTATACAGACACGGGCAATTCCAGCTAGAAGAGACCTCATTCAGGGTGCGAGTTCAGAATCATCATGCTATGTAAGTTTAGCTAAAACAGGCCAAATATGGGTGGTGCCAAGAGAGAACACTTCAGTTTCTAGTCCCTTCTAGGTAGCTATGCAGGGCAGGTTTAATTGTCAACTTGACACAACCTAGAATCTCTTAGAAAGAATTTCCTTTTATTTTTTATTTTTTGGGGTTTTTCAAAACAGGGTTTTTCTGTGTAGCCCTGGCTGTCCTGGAACTCACTCTGTAGAGTTTGAGGCCAGCCTCAAACTCACAGAGATCCACCTGCCTCTGCTTCCTGAGTGCTGGGACTAAAGGTGTGCGCCATTACCACTAAGTGGGAATAAAAAGAAATTATCTAGATCAAGTTGGCCTATAAGGGATTATCTTGATTGTTAACTGACCCTCCCACTATGGGTGACACCATTCCCTAGGCTGAGCAATGAACTGTACGAGTGAAGAGAGCTAGCTTGTAGTGATGTTTCATTTGTGTTTTAGTAAATAAAGCTTGCCTGAAGATCAAGGAGTAAAGCAGCCCCACTGCTCAGTCCTATAGACCAGGCAGTGACACACACCTTCAATCCCAATAGCCACACTAGTTTGCTACAGACACCAGACAGTAGTGATACGTGCCTTTAATCCCAGCCCTAGAGAGGAGTATAAGATGGGAGGAGACAGTGCTCACACACAGTCTCATTGTGAGATTCCCGGAGGCCAGGATCGCCATTTCAGACTGAGATAGAGGTAAAAGCCAGTGGCTGGCTGTTTTGCTTTTCTGACCCTCGGGTTGAACCCCAAAATCTGAATCTGGGTTTTTATTATTTGTGCTACACTAGCTGAGTGAGCAAGCAGGCAACACAGGCACGTGAGTTTTTCTCTGCTCTTGACTGTGAACATGACTTGACTAGCTCCTTGAGATCCTTCCTAGACTTCCCTTGGGTGACAGACTGGAACCTGGAATTACAAGCCAGGTAACTATTTCCCTTCCCTGCGTTGCTCTTGGCTAGGATATTTTATCACAGCAAAGGAAATGAAGCCACAGCTGCAGGCAAATAGTGGTTTTATATAGGGACCATGTCTGCCCCTTTCCATTTACTCTGGCAAGTCCTGCTTACCTTCAGAACTGGTGGGATTGAGTGGGGGCCAGAAAACAGAGCTGAGGGAGTCCTTCTGCAGGATGGGCCACTGGGCAGTATGTTCAGAGAAAAGCCAGCTGTTAGGGCAGTTTGCCATGTAGGAGGACACACTCAGAAAAGGGGTGCAAGGAAAGGGTAATAAACAGAGTGAGGAAAGCTGTGTGTGCATGCATGTCTGCTCGTGTGTGCGTGCATGTGTAATGTTAGGGATCCTAAAACTGGTAGGCACTGTTGCCGATCTTCTAAAATACTATGCCTCAGTCTTAGAAACATTTTCTAAGATCATTCCTGCCTCCTTCCTTTCATTCCAAACCTCTCCGCACAGCCTGAGTCACCAAACTGGACCGGGGATTTCTAAAACTGCAGTTTGAAAAACCCATTTAGAAACAACAACAACAACAACAACAAAATGCCTGTCATGGGGAGCAGAGCCGAACCTGAGCTGGCGATCCGGGGTGGCTCTCTGCCATGCACGCCACCAGCACAAGGCTGTAGACCTCCACAGAGCTCCAGCCACATTTCCCGAAGCCATTCGTTCAGTGGACAGATGCCAGTGACAAGCTAAAGCAAGGGAAACAGGAACAAGACATCTGCCATGCTTCCTTATTGATCTGGGGATGAAAAGTGCAGAGATTCCCAAGAAAAGACACTAACTAGACGGCTGACAGGAACGGTGAAAGCCAAAGTGTCTGTACTTCACACAGCTCAGCGGGGGCTCAGGAAATGTGTCCTGCATCTTAAGTCTAACTCTGCAAAGGGTTACATCTGTCTGTAGACACCACGTCTGTTCATTATTCATGGCCCTCCTTTTCAAAACTATACAAGGTAATGTGGTATTCTGGAACTTTCTATTGTAAGAGTCGGGGGCTGGAGAGCTTGCTCAGCAGCTAAGAGCACTTGTTACTCTTGCAGAGGACCTGGGTTTTATTCCCAGCTCCCACAGGATAGTTCACATCCACCTGCAGTTCCTGTTCATGGGATCCATGCCCCTTCTGACCTTCTTGGGCACAAAGCATGCTTTTGGTGCGCACATCATGCCCTCTTCTGCCTCAGGCACGGCGTTTACATGTGGTACACACACATACATACATGCAGGCAAAATACTCATATACATAAAAAATGTATTTAAAATTTTTAAATATTAAATATTTTAAAATTAAAGTTACAGAATCTTAGTACACACTCTATCAATGAGATAAATTTCAAAACCAAACTATTACCATTTATGTGCATAAATTATATAGTCTTTAATTAAAGAAAACATGTATCATGTTGTTGTGTTTTGCTTTCATCAGATGTAGTAACTAACTGTACTTTCTCTTATAACCTGTAGTTAGGTTAGCCAATTTAAAAAAAAAAATGGTGCCACTGGAGACATCCCAAAAGTTAGGGGCAAGATGTAACGAATAGTATCTACCTCACTTTCCACACAATCACTACTTCATGAGGACAAAGAAGCCCAGACAGAGGCACCAAAAGCCAGCGTGACTGGACCTATGTCCAAGGACGTGTTCCTCACGCAGCTATGTGGAGTCACTCTGCTCTTGACTGTGGACGTGACATGACTAGCTCCTTGAGATCCTTTGACTTCCCTTGGGTGATTGACTGGAACCTGGACTTACAAGCCGAAGTCAAACAAGAAAGAACGGGCTCGGACTACAGGGAGACTACAGCTGCATGAGCTGTCAATGTGTGGCCTCTCAAACACATGGACAGAATTCTCTGACGCGCATGTCCTTTCCCACGGTGTGCCAGATGGTGACAGCAGGCGAAGACACTTTCCTGATGATGTCATACCGCAGCCACATTTCCAGAACGACCCAACAGCTAACCCTCCCAAGGCCCTCTCCCAGTGGAAACCAGTATGCCCAAGGCCTGCTGTCCACACCAACCCTCTGCTGCCCCTGTCCAGTCAACCCCGCCTGCACGAGCTGTGTCCCCTGCACGAGCTGTACCCCCGCATGAGCTACGGACCTGCAGCTATGCCCGTGTTAAATTGAACTGTCTCAAAACCTGACCCCAGCCTCAGGAAGGGAACCGCCTTCCGAGTTTGTCCTTCCTGTGACATTATCCTAGTGTCCCTGGGAACCAGTGATGACTTCCTCATATTGTAGTCACTTCTTGGGATGCTGAATAACCCCTTTGTTTTATGAGATGCCCTCCTCATTCAGTCTATCTCTGTCCCTTGACTGGACATGAACTGGCTCAGTGACATGAATGGTTAGGTTTCTAGCAGGTAGTCATTTTCTGACTGTCTACTGAGAAACACAACAGTTTATGCTAGAAATGTAGCTTGGTGATTGGCCTGGCATGTGTAAAGCCCTGGACTCGAACCCCAGCATTTTAAAACCAAGGCAACAGAAAGAAACCTGCTAGTTAATATATTTGGAACCTATACTAATGATGGATGAGTGTAATGTAGTAAGTACTAATAGTATTTTAAAATTGAACAAGGTGATGGTAATAGTTTTAATAACTAAGTGGAATAATGGTGCAAGAACTTAAGAGGATGCATTCTAAAATCTACTTCTTTTAACATGGGCTCTGCTTCTTGCAACTTCTTTATCAACAACTGATGACAAAAAAAGTTAAGAAAACCAAAAGAAATCTTTTATTGAAGATACTTGACTATTCTGTCCCAAAACAATGTCACATGAAATTACAAATGCTTCCCGAACAAGCAAGATTCTAGATGCATCCTTCATACTTGGTAAGAATATGCTTCCCGTTGTCCAGAATGAAAAACGTCATCAGGAGGCCCGAGGAATGCTCTATGGCTTCCTGACTAGCAGCAGAGCACCGTGCTGGGCCAGGGCTGCCAAAGCTCTTCTCCCCAGAGTCTGGGATAGACCCCAAGGAGAACAGGAAGACGCTGCCTGCTTCCCCAGCAGGGCCCACACAAAAGAGTGAACCCGGATTTATAGAGGGAACAGCACTGAGCGAAACCTAACAGGGCAGCTGACTCAGGATGGGCTTGTGAACCCTGTCCACGCTGGGCCTGTGAAAATGCATGATTATGGCAGGACGTGGGGAGTTTTAGTCTGTAGGCACCAGACGTGTGGGAACATGGCCACACGGATTTTCAAAGTCAAGTAAAATGCTTTTTATGTGTTCAAACTGTCACTTGAAAACATAAGGGAAGTGACATTAGTGGAAGGGATGCGACAGTGGCAGGGAGGACAAAGCTTGCCACCAGCGCATTTGCTCAGGATGCGCCCTGTTAATCCAGGCCAATCACCCCATCCCAGGAGCAGTCTGACTGCAAATGAGGCCCCAAGAGCAGTCCTGCTGCTTCTGAAAGCAGCAGCAACTGAGGACTAAGAAGGAAGGCGCTAATGAAGAACAGCACTGGACTCCGAGTTCCTGCAGCCTTGATTCTGGTGGCAGGGGAGACCATAGGATGGTTTCAAGCGAAGAGATTAATGAGGCTTTTGTTGTCTTGTCGGGTAAAAGTGGATCTCGTTCCGTTCAAAACCATTATCTTGTAGAGTTCAGTGAGAAGGCTAATAACTCAGAAAAACTACAGCATTCTCATAAAACTGCAGAGGCCTACAAAATGGGGTGGAGGCAGAAAGAACTTTCAAGGAAAATGTTCGGTGAAACCCAACTAACTAGTCATTTTGATGCTTGCTAGGTAATGATGGTTCATTTTATGTAAACTTGGAAAATGGTTTTGGACACGATTAATACACAAGCCAGTGTGAACCTGGGTAAGTAGCTGGCCTTCCACGAGAACAGGGGCATCTAATCTGCTTGAGTACAGACAGAAGGGAAGTGCTCACCCACTGCCAATTCTGGCTCTCCAGCAGCCCCTAGGCTTCTCAGGCAGGCTCTCCTGGGCTGCCCTGCTGCCCACACTTGTCAGTCTGCAGAACGCTATGAACCAATCCCTTCTTTTCTCCTTCTTCCTCTTGTTTCTCTGGAATATAGACTTTCTTAGTTTCTGTTGCTGGGCTAAAACACCATGACCAAAAGCATTCCACCGGCAACTCTCAGGTCACCCAGGAACACAAGGCAGGCACGTACCGAAGCAGAGGCCACAAAGGAGTGTGGCTTTTCTTCATGGCTTGCTCAGGTGGCTTTCTTATACTGTTACTATCCCAGGGTTGGCACCACCCTCAGTGGGCTGGGTCCTTACCTATAAATCATCAATCAAGAAAATGCCCAACCCGGGCGGTGGTGGCGCACGCCTTTAATCCCAGCACTCGGGAGGCAGAGGCAGGCGGATCTCTGTGAGTTCGAGACCAGCCTGGTCTACAGAGCTAGTTCCAGGACAGGCTCCAAAACCACAGAGAAACCCTGTCTCGAAAAACCAAAAAAAAAAAAAAAAAAAAAAAAAGAAAATGCCCAGAGCTTACTTGTAGGCCAACCTTAGGGCGGCATTCTCTCAACTGAGTTTCTTTCCTCTTGGATGACTCTAGCTTGTGCCAAGCTGACAAAAGGACTTCCCAGCATACGGATCAATACCACGGGGCTGCAAGGACCAGCAAAGATAATGAAAATAGAACCAAATATGAACTTTAACTTCACTGGTGGCAAAAACTGTAGCCAATTCTACTCTATTTTCAGACAGGCAAAAGGGAAGATCTACCAAACTGGCCCCGTAAGCAGCTGGAAGGGCAGCACTAAGAACCTCACTTGTCTTTTCCTTAAGGACAAATGTGTATTGTATGTTCCACTTGACTGATTAAGTTAAACAGCTAACCTTAGTCCAGGCCCTCTGTGTACAGAGGTGAATCTCTCTGGGCACTCCGATAGGACTTCCCTCCTTCCTTTATTCCCATCTTGGACTAGGGACTGAGCCTAGGACCGTATGCTTGCTACACCCATGTTCTATCGCTATGCTACACTCCCAGATCACTGTACTACGGTCTTTTCCCTTTTGCTTGATGGTACTGAATTGTGAGCTAGGGTCTGAATTACCCAGGCTCCATTAAAACATGTGACTGCCCTGCTTAAGCTTCCAGAGCTGTTTTGTGCCCAAATAATTTGAGATCAGGTATTGTCCTATGCCCAGCATTACTTTCTCTGCGTTGGACTTTTGTGGCTATTCTGACATTTGTTTTGTTTCCATGCAAATTTTAGGATTTCACTGTTGCTCTTTGAAGAATGCTATTGGAAATCTGATGGGGCTTACACTGAATCTGTAGGCTGATTTTAGTAATATGGCCAATATAAAAATATTAACCCTGCCAGTCCACTGACCATGGGGAGTCTTATCATCATCTGGAGCAGTGGTCCTCAACCATCCTAACGCTGCAACCCTTTAATGCAGTCCCTCATGCTGTGGTGACCCCAACCATAAAAGCATTTTCATTGCTACTTCATAACTGTAATTTTGCTGCTTTATGAATTGTAATATAAATTTCTGATATACAGGAAACCTGATCTGCAACCTCAAAGGAGTCACAACCCACAGGTTGAGAACCACTGAACTAATGTTTTTTTCAGTTTCTTTTCAGTGTCCCAACATTTTCACTGCAGAGAGCTTTCACCTCGATGGTTAGGTTTATTCCTAGTTTTTTAAAGCTTAGAATCAAAAGGATGCTTTCCCAGATTTCTTCCTTGGCAAGATTATTAGTGATACATCCAGAAGTTACTGACTTTTGCATCTTGATTGTGTATTCTGTCACTTTGCTGGAAACACGTATCATGTCTCTGAGTTTTCTGGTGAGACTATACAGGATCACATGGCCTCTTCCTTTCCTATTGGTATCCCTGCTGTTTCTTAATCTTGTCTTATGGCTCAAGTTAAGTCTCCCAACACTACACTGACAACAGCAGAGAGTTCCAGAGTTCAGAGGAAATGCCCCAGTCTCTCCCTCGCACGCGCGTGTACACACACACACACACACACACACACACACACACACAGTAGCACTGCTTACACAGCTTATTGTGTTGAGATGTTTTCCTTCTATCCCCATTTCCTTTAGCACTTTTATTATGAAGGCATGTTGAACTTTGTCAACTATCTTTTGTGTTTTGAGAAGATCATGTGATTTCTGTCCTCATATTTGTTTAGATGTCATGTTATACTTATCAATCTATGTATACTGAACTACCTGCATTCCTGGGATAAAATCAATTTGGCCACAACATTTGTATCTCTTCATGTGTTCTTGAATTTGGTTTGTATTTTTCTGAGAATTTTTGCATCTGTGTTCACCAGGGAAGTTAGAACACACGTCCATAACAGGGCTGTTATCAAGTCAATACTGGCTTCTCAGAATGAGCTTGGTAGTGGCCCCTCCTTGTCTGAATTATTTGAAAAAGCATTGATATTAACTTTTCCTTAAAAGTTTGGTAGCATTCAGCAGTAAATCTTCCTGATTCTGGGATTATCTTTGTTTGTGAGAATTTTTTTACTTAATTAAATTTAAATTCATTTATTTCATATCACATCCCGACCACAGTTTCCCCTTTCTCCTCTCCTCTCATCCCCCTCCCGTCTCCCCTCTGTTTCCCATGGGTGTCAACAAAGCATGGTGTACCAAGCTGAAGTAGGACCAAGCTCCTCCCCTTGTATTAGGACTTGGTCAGGCAACCCAGTATAAAGAGGTTCCCAAAAGCCAGCCAAAGTGTCAGAGACAGACCCTGCTTTGGGAGATTTTTTTAAACACTGCTTCAACCTCATTGCCAGTAATGGGTGTATTTACATTGTTTATAATCTCAATTTAATTTTAGAATGTTATACATATTTAGGAATGCATTCATTCTTCTGTTTTCTAGCTTTTTAAAACTAGGTTTCCAAGTATTCCCTAGTATTTCCCAGGACTTCACTACAGCCTGTCATAACAGCTCCTTTAATCATCTCTAATAGTCTTATTTAGGTCCTTTGCTTGCGTGCTTGAACAAAAATGGCCTCCATAGATTCATATGTCTGACTATTCGATCCTCAGTGGAACTGTTTGAGAAGGATTAGAAGGTGTGGCCTTGTTGGAGGTGTGCCACTGCAGGAAGGCTCTGAGGTTTCAAAAGCTCACATCATTCCCAGTGAGCTCTCTGCCCAGAGTGAGCTCTCAGCTCCTGCTCCAATACCATGCCTGCCTGCCTGCCTGCTGACATGCTCCCCTCCACAGTCATCATAGACTCTAACCCCCCGAACTATGAGCCCTAATAAATATTTTCTTTTATAAGTTGCCTTGTCATGGTGTCTTTTCTTAGCAATAGGAAAGTGGCTAAGATGGTCCCCTCTTCCTTTTAGGTAGTTTGAATAAGGATCTGTACCTTTGTTTAGTTTTTAAATAACCAATCATTTAAATAAATAATTGTATTGTTCTTTTAGTCTCTATTTCCCTCATTTCTATTTAGTCCTTCTGACTTCTTCCCCCCTGCTGCATTTGGCTTAGCTTCTTGTTTTTCTAAGACCTTGAGTTGCATCCTGAGGTTACTTCCTGTGATGTTTAATGCACAGAGTTAGAGCTATTACCCTCTCTGAGAACAGCTTAGCTTTAGCCCAGAGGCGCTGTGCCTTGTTCATTCAAGGGTAGATTGTTCAGTATCCAAGTATCCGTGTCATTTCTGTGGTTTCTCTTGCCGTTGGTTACTAGTTTTATTCCACTATAATTTGATGATGCAAGGAATTATTTTAGTTACCTAGTATCTATTAAGGCTTACACTGTGGCCTCTAATGTGATCAATCTTAGGGGACAGTCTGGAGGGTCACTGAAAAGCCGTGTATTCCATACCTTTTAGATGGAATATTTTATAGGCATCTGTTAAAACCAATCGATCTATGTGATGGTTTAGCTCTGAGTTTTATTTTGAAATACCCGTCTAAAGATGAGAGTAGAGTGCTGAAATCTCCCCCCCCCATATTATCAGACCTGTCTGACACATTCCATGCCTTTAGTGTTTACCTTATAAACTTTAGCAGCCTCGGCATTCAGTGCACACATAATCTACAAATTTCTTCCTCCTCCTCCTCCCCCTCTTCCTCTCCTTCCTCCCTTCTTTTCTGAGAAAGGGTCTCTCTATTATGTACCTCTGGCTGTCCTGAAATTTGCTATGTAGACCAGGCTGGCCTCGAACTCACAGAAACCCATTCACCTGGGATTAAAAAACGCACCACCACACCCAGCTGTACAAGAGTCGCTTCCTCTCGATTAATTTCCTCTTCTTTCACAGTGGCCCTCTTTGTCCCTTCCTCTTTTTATGAGGTCAGCGCCAGGAGATGATGCGCATGTTACTGAGCTATTAACAGTCACACCCCTTGAGTATAGGACGTTTCTGAATTATAAAATCAAGAGACTGCCCTCTTTCTACCGTATAACTTTATTTTAAATGGAATAAAATGAAAACTGAATAGAAAAGAGGAATGGCAGGTGTAGGAGCCAACAGGGACTTCATTTCATCTTTCTTAACAATAAAAAGTATGTTATACTTACAGTGAATTTTTTGCAGCTTTTTTATATATCTGTTCTGATGGCTAGGATAAACTACCCCAATATCCAGTCATCTCATGACTTAAGCATGCAGTAATGTCCTCTGGATGTCCTACATGCCCAGCCTTTCCTCCTGTAATTCCACAAGTCTCGCTACATTCTCCCTCATCCGCCCTGCTCTCCCATCAGATCAGCCTTAATTCGGCTTGTAGAACACATGGGATCCTGTCTTTTAGGGGCCACTGTTGTCGCTGGGGTTTCTGCCTTAGCAGTCTCTGAACCCTGGTGGCAGCCTCACTCTCCCCTAGCCTCCCGTATGGCACACTTCTAACTTCTCCTCTGCAGGCCCCTCTCAATGACAGCACCTTGCCTGGCTATCCAATCCAGAACAGGCCTTCCTTATTCATAGTAGAATCATGCTTATTTTCTTAGTTATAATCACAAACTTTAGTTGTGACAAGACCCAACACTATACTCTGTCCGAGAATCCCACCTTAAACATACAGACACCAACTGCTGAGAAGTAAAGCTATAAAGAAAATGTACCACACAGACACTATCCAAAAAGATAGAGTTGCCGAATTAGTGTAAAACTAGTTTTACAGCAAAGAATATTACCCGAGAATTTAAAAAAAAATAATTGCACAGTCATAAAGCTCAAATGACCACGATGACCTCTCTGCACACAGTTAGGAAGCTCAAATGACCACGATGACCTTTATGCACATGGAGACCTAACAACAGAGCTTCAAGATTCTTAAATGAAAGTTTGATCTCCCCAAAATGACCTTCAAGCTCAACACAAACAGAAATCCAATCCCAGACCCAGAATATGGTTCTAACACGCACACAGAAGGCAGCAGAACTTCAGTTAACATAACTCTGAAAGGAACAAAGACAGCCACGTGTTCCTGGCCAGATGTACAGTAACAAGAATTTGTTTCTTCTTGTGGCATGGATCCTAGCACCAATCATAGAGGGGTTGGCTACTCCGTAACTTCCATGATACTACTTCGCCCACGGGCATACCTGGCTATACCAGTCATCACGGTAGCTCAATGGCTCACAGCTGTGTGGGAGACTGTCATTTTCTTCTCTGAAGTAAATTTACTGTCATGTACAGCACCTTCTGACACCATGCAAGCTGGCCAGTGCCATCTGGCTTTCCCCACATCCTATGACCACAGTGTGTGGTGTTTTGGCAACCAAAAAAGCTCCACTTTTTGCTCTCACCGTAAGCACTGGATGAGAGCAGTAAGCAGTAACCATGACAACCAGAATGCTATCCTGGCTTGAAAATTCCTCCACCAAGTATATTGGTATACCTTTAAATTTAACCTCACTGAAATTCTCTGGATCCAGGTAGGCTGTGGCCAGATTCTTTGCCAGGATATAAGAGGAATGGCCCTAGTCCAGTTCCTACAGAAGTCCATGTTCTCCTCTGAAACATCACGATCTTGGTCTCCACTGTCTGCATTTCTCTTGTGTTCTGGTCTTCCAGACTCCCATCCCAATGGCCCATTAAGGTCTGCCTACAGCACTCTGGGACTTTTCCAGCCCAAAGCTCCAAACTCAACTACATGCCTCATGCAACCCAGTTCCGAAGTCCTCCAAGCCACATGGTCAAGTTTTCACTAGCAAATGGCCCGGCTTCTCAGTACCAGCGTCTCTGTATTAATTACCTTCTCGTGGCTGCAGTAAGATCCCTGACCTTAGACCATGTAAAGGTACTACATTTAGAATGTATCTTCCCACCTCAAGTAAAGCAATTGAGATGATTGCTCGCAGACATGCCTAGAGATTGTTGCCATAGTGATTCCAAATCCCATCAAGAGAATCAAGATTAGCCATCGTGGGACTCATAATAACCTCCCAGGCACACTTGCAATGACTCAAAGACTTCTTCCTAGAGCATCCTTGTTAAAGGTCACACCACCGCCCAGTCACACACTAAGACTTTAACCCACGAGCCTTTGACAGACACTTAAGATCCAAACAACAGCCAAAATTTGTGAAGAGATTCTTAGTGACAGCGATGTTACACATCTCTGTCTGTAAGCTATAGGTAAGAATATGTAATTGACGAGCCGGGGGTGTGGAACAGTCAGTAAATCTATGGCTACGCAAGCACGGTGAGTTCAGTTTCTACAACCCATGTTTTTTGTTTTCTTTTTTTAAGCAGGGTGCTCCATCACATGCCTGTAATCTTCAGGCTGGGGAGGCAGAGACAGTAAGGATCGCTGGAGCTTCCCTAATGGCAAAGCTAGATAAACTGGTGAGCTCTAGGTCATCTTAGAGACCCTGTCTCAAAAAATAAGATAGAACAGGCTGGCAAGATAGTTCAGTGGGTAAAGGGGACCTGCTGGTGAGCCTGGTGACTTGAGATGAAGCCACAGAACCTAGGCACCAGTGGAAGAAGAGACCGAGCTCCACAAAGCTGTCTTCTGGCCTCCATATGCATGTCACAGCATGAGCACCAACAGACACCTGGAGTGTGTGAGAACAAATGCACGCACACACACACGCACACACACTAATAAGCGAAGCTTTAATTAAAAATAAAATAAGGTAGACAGCACTTGAGGGGGGCACTCCACATTAACCTAGCTTCCACATGCGCCCACATACGCAGAATATAAAACTGTTTCTAGAACCTAACTAGACACACATTTTCAGTTTCATTCTGTTGCAAACAAATTACAACATTTTAACGTGTGTATCTGTTCTGCCTAACTTTATGTCAAAAACCAAGAAAGTTCATGAAGAAATTGCATCAATTTACAAGAAGGGTTGTTAAGTGATGGTGGGAGGTCCTTCTGTCTATGTGTTGCTTTTATTGGTTAATGAATAAAGAACAGGCTTGGCCTATAGCATGGGAGGAGGAAGGCGGAGTCAGAGAGATGCCATCGAGCCACCAGAGACAGATGTGCTAAAACTTTGCTGGTAGGCCACAACCTCGTGGTGATGCACAGATTAATGGAGATGGGTTAAATTAAGATGTAAGAGTTAGCCAATAAGAAGCTAGAGCTAATGGGCCAAGAAGTGATTTAATTAACACAGTTTCTGTGTGATTATTTCAGGTCTAAGCTAGCCAGGAGGCCAGGAACCAACAAGCAGGCCCCTCCTGCAATAGTTAAGCCCACAAATGATCTGATAATTTATCTATTCCTACTCTAAGAATTCCCTAAATAAGCAAAAAAAAAATATTGTCAGTAAGATTTTATGTTCAGTAACTTTCTTCTTTGAGGCAGAGCCTATGGAGCCCAGGCTGCCTATAACTCACAACATAGCCAAGGATGACCTTGAACTCCTGAACCCCTCCCTGCACTTCCCAAATGCAGGGATTATAGATGTGCATTTGATTTGAACCGTCGCATGCCACACAAGTATTCTAGCAGGGGAACCGCACCATCATCTTTTCAGCATCTTACAAACAAGCAGAAATCAGGAACATATAATCTGCTACATGCTGGGAAACAGGAGTGAATGAGTGAGCTCACACTAAATGACACCCTAACATCAGCCATGGCTTGGAACACAGCGTCTGGGGAACGGGAGTCAAGCCTGTAATGGAGACTACAGTTGCTGCCTCACTCTCCCTCGATCCCTTCTCACGCACAGGGGGACAAACGCCATGATCTCAGAAGCACACCCCCTCCCAGACCTGCTGCCGCGGTTCCTCTGTGAGCAGAGGAGTGAACAGCACTTAGGTTTATATGACTTCGGTGGTTTCGCTCACATAGCCTTCTCTTTACACTTCTGCTGTATCTCATGGGTAAAGCGATGCCTAATGCCAGAAGCTGAGTTCACAGGCTGCAACCCAAAACCTGACATACTAACAGGGCAGAACAGCCAGCAGAAAGTATGGCTGGCTGGTTAGGCGTGGTGGTGCACACCTGTGACCCCAACAGGTAGGAGGCTGAAGCAGGAGGACTGCCACAAGTTTGAGACTAGCCTAGAGTCCACAGGAGTTTAAGGTTCGAGGCCAGCCTGGGCTATATGTCAAGGCCCTGCGGCCTTGCCACACCAACACTGCTCTGTGGGAGGCTGGGTGCTGCTCTAGAGAGCAGCCGGGTTGCTATGACGGCTTTACATTCACAGGTCTAACAAGCTTCCCGGAAGTCCTTTATTCTTAGCATCTAGTCCTCTCCTGGCAAATGGAGTAATTCAGTCTCATGTTCCAGAACCCTCGAACCACAAGCTCTGGACACTGTGTTCCTATTAAGTCTTTAATCGCTAGGCGCTGGCTTATCAAGACTATAAAGACAACTATGATCAAGGGAGCTGCCAATGCTATAAGGTATTACATTATCTCTAATTCTCAAAATTGCATCACAGATTACTACCAGGTGTCAAATTAATAAACTACAAGGCCAAAGGATTAACACGGTGGTAGCGCGTGGGCCTAGCAAACATGTGACCCTGAATTTGACCTTCACTGGATGAAGGTCCTTTACTGGCTCTGGATAGAAATCATGAAGATGCAAAGGGCAGCTCCTTCAGTGCTGGCAGCTCTGTGCACGGAACAGCAATGGCCTTCAGTTCTCAGCGGTTATTGCTCCAAACGTGTGAGTGCAAACAGCCCTCAGCATCTAGTGTTGCCATGCACGCGAGAGCCAGCAGCTCAGCTCTAGCCATTCCTACAGGCCCTTCAGCAGCTGGAGCTGGGGACTCTCAGCAGCTCTTTGGATGGAACTCTTCCAGCAGCTGGAGCCCATGGCTCTTCCAGAATTCTTGCTGTCCTCAGCCTCAGCTCTCCTCCCTCCCTTCCCCTTTCAACAGTCTCTGCCCCATGCCTTCAAACTCCCCTACTGCTAACTGTGCTGGGAGCTAACAGCCCGTGTTGTCTGCTCTGGTGTCTATCCCGGCCCACTCGACCTAGGAGCCCACAGATAAGCATCTCGTGTTGTCTGCAACCATCTTGGTCCACTCTCCCTGAAAAACCACAGGTCCACAACATCCACCTGCAGTAGGCTTTACTGAAGCTGTGCTGCAGCATGGGGGGCAGTGCACAGGTCCCTTGACTTTCTGAGAATTAGAAGATGGCTGCTTAGCCAGGCACACACGTGCCCAGCCTCCTATCTGCTATTCACAAACATTCTGCTTAGTCACCACACTCTGAAAGGTGCACTGGGCCTGGCTGTCCTGGGGGTCATGGGTGGGGAGGTGCACCGAGTCTGGCTGTCCTGGGGTCATGGGTGAGGAGTTACCCTGAGCCTGG